>NW_017728992.1:113686695-113687791 GCF_001723915.1 Gavialis gangeticus
CACTCAATGGTGGGGGGAGAGGAGGGTGCACAGAGATATGTGATATTAAAGGTGCTTCTGTGCTCTGAACTTCCACCATAATTTAGGTAAATCTTTAGATATTAATGCACAAGCTTATCACATCTATGGTTGCAAGTTTGGCCTTCTCAGGTAGGTGGAGAAAACTTGACCTTCTAGCAACAAATGGTTTCAGGATAGTTTCTATGAATCCTGAGAGCTCTTCAGTGAGGTTAGCACAGGTGGATATGATGGGTCTGTCAGGGACCAAATAGAAAGTTCTTAGGGTAGGAGAGTCAGGGATTAGAGGAAACATTTTTTTGTGAAACTGTTTTGGGAAGGATTTGATAATATTTTCCAGTTCCAGAGCAAATACTTTAAAATTTGGCCAAAATGTTGGTGCCTGCAGATTTAAAATCCAATATAAATAGTGAATTGAAAGTAAAACTTTGTGAACAATTAGTAACCTATTTGGCACTGTATCCAGCTCAGTAAAATGGATGATCAGGTTGAATATTATTTTTTTGGCTCCAGAGAAAGTCCTCTTCCTTCTGTTTTTGACCAGAGAATTACAATTAGAAATAATAAACTCACAAAAAAAATGAAAGTTAATGGAAAATATATACAAAATATTGATGTAGTATGGTTAATTTGCATTCAGTAATGACTAGACACTGTAACATAAGGGTCAAGTCAAAGCAGTTGTACGGAATCAAGAAAGATCAAATACTGATGATTTTTATAATGCTCATTAAGAAAAAATATTAAGCTGGGCCAAAACTTTCAAATACGTATGTTTGTATTTACTACCCAAATGTATTTTCTAATTATAACTCTGCTGTTACTATACACCAGGGCTGTGAAAAGCTTTGGTCTCTGATTCAATTTAGAGGAGATTGGCCCAATTCAGTATCTGAATCTCTGAATCCAGATTGAATCAGAAGACCCTTTAATTTCTCCAAATTGAATCAAAACCTTCTGAATTGATTCGGAGAGATTCAATGATTCGGACACAGACACAGCTTTAAATATTTTTTCTGTATACCTCAAGGTACCAGGTGGCTTATGAATGCTGAGATGCTGAGTCAGATGGCCTGTC
>NW_017728992.1:113692791-113704161 GCF_001723915.1 Gavialis gangeticus
TAGCCGGTCCAACAGGAGCATGGGGGGGGGGGGGAAGAGGGGTAGAGGGGAGTCACCAGCATGCTTAGTGGTGGACCCAGAAGCAAACCAGAATCACTTCCGGTCTACTTCCAGGTCTGCAGCAGAGTGCATGAGAGACCCTGCCCCCACCCCCCAGCTCAGTGACTAGTGCCTCCCGCATCGGGAGGGGAGCACCTGGGGTCTCCCCACAGCTGATCACTGAGCCAGGGAGGTGCAGAGGGCAGTCTCCCATGTGCTTGGCAATGAACCCGGAAGTGAACCAGAAGTACTTCTGGTCCACTTCTGGGTTCACCACCGAGCATGTGGGGGTGCTCCCCTCACTCCAATGGGAAGCTCCATCCACCCCACCATCACAGCATTCATGAGCCACACCTGGTACCTCAAGGTATGTAGAAAAAACATTTAAAGCTTTGTCTATGGCTGAATTGCTGATTCTCTGAATCAGCATTGAATCTTCAGATTTGGATTTGGCCAAATTGAATTGGGACAGTGATCCGAATCAAGAAATCAAATCATTGTCCCCCAATTCAGGCCAAATCCAAATCGAATATGGCCCATTTTGCACACCCCTACTATATACTAAGTAGTGTAGGCTTTGCCTTTACAGAAAATACAGATACCTGAGCAAACTCACTGTGAAATGGGGTATGTGGCATGGACAGAATACCTTTCTAACATGACCATACTGCATATGGTACCCTATGTAGCTTGTTTAGAGTTACCTCAGGTAACTTTGGATGGTGAATGCAAGTTGAATCCAAAAATAATTTTTGGACAATTAAAATAATAAATATTGGCTTCATTATTTACTAGGAGGGAACCAGCCACCTCTAGCCTGTACTGTAACTTTTTATTGTAAATCTGGTAGCTATAGACTTTCCCTTTTTGTCAAGTTAACACAAACTATTACTCAATTTCCCTAATTTAAGTTTTGTCTACACACACTTCACAAACTGACTGAAATATTGCTTTTAACTCCAACCGGATGCGTTCAACTGCTCAGCTACATTAGTTGCTAAGGTGAAACTCTGCAGTGTAGGTAGAACTGCACTTCAGTGCTGCTACTCCTCTAATGCCTTCCCCAAATTAACTGTGTCCCAAGAAGGGCTGTGCAAAGCTTTGGTCCCTGATTCAATTCAGTGGAGATTCAGCCCAATTTGGTGGTTGAATCTCCGAGTCCAACTCAAATCAGGTGACCCTTCAATCTCTGTGAATCTAATTGGAACTCTCCAAATTGATTCAGAGAGACTTGGAAAGATTCAGTGATTCGGACATAGATACAGCTTTAAATATTTTTTCTACATACCTCAAGGGACCAGGTGGCTCACCAGTGCTACAATGGTGGGGTGGATGGAGCGTTCCACAGGAGTGTGGGGGACTCCCCAGCGTGCTTGGCAGCAGACCTGGAAGTGGACCAGAAGCTCTTCTGGTCCACTTCTGGGTCCACTGAGGAACATGCTGGGGACCCAGCCCCCCGTGCTCCCTTGGCTCAGTGACTGGAGCCTCCTGGGTTTGGGGAGGCACTCAGGGTACCTCTGTAACTGATCCCTGAGCCAGGGGGGTGTGGGGTGCCCCCTTGTGGAACCAGAAGTGGACCGGAATCCAAATCCAAATTGAATAGGGCCTGTTTTGTACACCCCTACTCCCAACTACTTATAAAGGACAGATGACCTTTCCCACAATGCACTGAAAAGGAATCTATAGAGCAGCTTAGCATACTACACTAAACGAACCATGGAGTATGGCCCCTGGAGTTTTATGACTTCAGCACCAGCGAGCAGAGCAGCTAATGTGTTTCTTTACAGTGAACCATTTACAGCAAACATTTTATTTGAAAAATTGACTAAGGCCCTTTTTTCTAGTACAAAATTATTTGATTTTTTGCAAATATGTGAATGGAAACATAATGTTTTATGTAGATACGCATTTCTCAATTAATTAGATGCAAACCTTTATTCCCTGCTTCTTGTCCATTATTCTTATAATGCTTTTCCTTCAGCCAAACCATATAGTGGTATTTCTTTTTTTCTGATTGGATGAATTAGTGTCACAAAATATTCTCGTGAACACTGGGGAATAGTAAATCCAATGCAAATCCTTACTCACATTAATAGCTGTGGAAAAGCCATAGGAAGGGTGATGGATATAAAGGAAAATCACCTGTATAGATTTTTTTTAATGCATTATGTTTTGCTTGGTAACTGTACCCTAGTTTTGGTGTACAAGCATATTGATTAGTGAAGGAAGAAACAGTGCTATTTTCAGATCTCAAAACTCATACTACTAATTAATAATAATAATATTCTGAGAAATTGTCTAAATTCTTTGGACCATCGAAGTATGTTTCTTTCACTTATTTTTCCTATCATGCTATTTTAAGAAATGGGATGACACTATTGAATTAAAAACTTTTTTATTTAAATTATGTTTTGATGTTGATAAATAAGTAAGCACTTTTCCAATTAACAATATTATGGGTATAAAACTTGATTTCAGTATCCTTCATGCAGAACACATGCAAATACTTTACTTAACAGAAGCTTAGTAGAAACAAAGGTCTGTTTAAAAATTACAGGGAAGTGACTTTTAGGCTAAGAGCAATAAATGGGGCAAACCAATAACAGAAGCAGTCTTCTTATGTAGAGAATTCGAGGGAAAAATTAAAGATAAAGACACAAGTAATGGTTTGAGTGAGTGACGTGAGGCAGGTAGAGTAAAATAAGTCCTTACTGAGTTTGGATTTTTGGGAAACCATTTTGAATGATAGGGATGAATAGTTGCTAATTTGATGTGTACATTGCCCAGACAGCCACAGCCAAATGTAGGACACAATCTTGAAAAAAGGCATGCTGTAGAACTAATACTTCAGAATGATTAAAGTTGTAATACAAATATTTTCATTTTCTGTTGCTATGTAATAGTTTGATTAAATTATACTGCACTCCTTTCTGTTACACTATTCATCATGTTTGATATCAAAATTACATGGGTCTAAAAGGTCTAAAGCCTCTCATAATGCAGAAAATATTGGGTTTTAAGAACACCACACCACAGTAAATTGCCAAAACAAGGATGAGAATTAATTTAAAGATGATTAAGAATTCAAATACAGGTCAGATGAAAGGAAGAAAAAAAATCTGGAAGTGCTTTAACTCTAAGGCTAGGGACAGAAATTGCACATAAACTAGTATAAGTGATCAGAAACTGTTTCAAATCTGTAATGCAATGGAACTTCAGTGCATATAAACCACTTTCAAAATGACCAAAACCAGTTTAAAATAAACCTGGAAGTAGTATCAAACTTAACTGATTTTAGGTTAAATCAGCTTATTGAGCTTCTGTACCAGATCCCTTCCAGATTCAAGCTATATGCTCCAACAGGGAGGCTGGCTCTAACATTTCCCAGCTTCTGGCCAGGGCCACTGCAGGCATGTGGCTGTGTTTCCAGAATCAAAAGTGAATGTCTGTTCACTTGCTTATTGGTTCAATCTACACAATTTAGATTAATTTGTGAAGATTGAATCAATTCACCCTCAGGCTTTTTGACTGTTTGTACTTAGCCTAAGTGGCAGGCATGGATTGGAAAGATGCAAGCAAAGAGTAGGTCTTTGCATGAGAGAAAGGAGAGTGTTTACAAGTTAGAAATATACATTGAAAACACCTTGTGCAACTTTTTCTGTATTACGGTTTTCACATGGAATTATAATCTCAGTGCCTAAATTAAAGTAATCAATCAGAGATCAATTATGTATTATCACTGTCTTTTTAGAATGGTACAAATGTATTGTTCTGCATGAATTCATTCCAAATTTGATAATAAGCACCTTTTCCTATCTTGCATGATGATATAGCTGCAAGATTGAAATTTATTTACTGAATATATTTAAAAACTACAAAACTTTTTATTTCTTTTTGTTTATTATATATTATATGCCTACAGATGAGAATTAATCTTCATTCTGACAAAAACAGAAGGGTAACATTTACAATTCCTTGTTAGTAATATATTTAGTTACTTAGTTTTTCAAATGTACACTTCTTTAAGAATTTCTAACCATCTCAAATATTTCTGAGCCTTTACAAATCAGTTCAAAAAAAGTATGCTTTATTTCATCAGTACATTAATGTTTATCAAAGGATCAGAGGAGCATTGAAAACTGGTGCCATGATTCTCAAAGAATGTTTTGACTAGTTGAGAGGGAAAGCCAAGGGACAGATCAAGAGAAGTGGTGAGCTTTCACTTACTAAGGACACTAAGAAATGGAGCAAGCAGAAGACATGGACTAAGAGTTTATTAGGGAAAAGGGGTGATGGGGTCAGTTGGGGTGAGATAATCAATAGGTCACTGAGGGTAGGAGGGAAACTAGAATGGCTTGACAAAAAGATTAGGGTTATACAACAATACAGATAGAAACAGGCTGAGGGAGAGAAGATGGATCTAACAAGGGATTAAAGTATTGGGGAAACCTGGATTTGGTTGAAAAACAAAATAGAAGTGGAGAGCCAGAGGGGGCATATAGGTATTACTGGATGAAAACAGATTATTCTGCTTTGTGGAGGATTTAGAGGTGCTAGAATTTGTTTTTATTTAGTTTTAAAACAAAAGCAAGAATTGAATTGCTTTGCAAAACTAAAATCTAAAAACAATATTATAAAAATGTTTCATCTTGATGTTTTCAAAACAAAATTCTGCCTGGTTAGTTGATAGTGAGCTGGCAACCTCAAAGTACTTGAAGCTGCAGCTCTAATAGTAAAGATCCAGGGAAGCTTGCATGTTGGGACCCTCTAGGCTAGTTGGATTTATGCTTAGCTGCCTGTGAATGTCAGGAAACCCTGAGGTCCATAACTCCAAGGTATATGAATATGATAAGCTGCCCAGAGTCATCAAACTCCTGAAATCTTGAGTGTTTTATATCTGTGGCATCCCCAAGATAGATTACCCTAAAGCCACATACCCTGCAAGCATGGGCTTCCTAGCAACCCACCAAAATGGCTGCTGTAAGCCAGGCAGGCAGGAAAGCTAGCAAGAAACCTCTCTCTCTGGCTGGGAGCAGGGAGTGAGGGTTGGGACTCTTCTAAAGATTCTAACCATAGTGGTGACCCATGTAGGTATCATAAGATGACACCTGAGGGAATTCCTACCTTTATTTCAATATATATGCCCCAACATCAAAATACAATTTCTATAAAAAGTTTGTAAGGTTGGGTGTGTATGTATGCATATATACATACACATACATACATACATACCTACCCATGCTTGTGTACATAGGGATGTGTTTGTGTGTATAAATATGTAACTCCATAAGAGATATATATTCATATAAAACCTATGGAATGAAAAACAAAAACAGTATGCAATTAATATTATAACTTAAAATTAAGCACTGAAAATACCAACGTTAGTTTGCTTCCCTGGTTCATGTACTGTTTTATTTACAAGTCCTCTACCTCATTAATGACAGGATAAAATGTGCTTGCTTAGCAAACAGATATTCAATATTTTGTTTTCTAGTCATTGTTTAATGTGCAAGTCCTGGTCCAATTTTCTTTATGCCATTGAAACCATGCTCTGAACTCAGAATTATTAATTTCCTACCGTGTCATTTTTCAATGTCAAAGAGGTAAACTGACTAAGAAAAAAGTATTTTCTAATTATGAAGAACCTGATTTTCAGTGTTTCTTTTTTAAACAATTCTACAATATTTAACAAGTTCTCAAATACCTCTGTACACACACAGGGTACCTACACATGAGCTGGGAGGGTGCTCGTTGGAGCACACCAGATTAATCAGCACACTTCAGCCAGCCTCCATGTCTCATTTATCAGTGTCCCTGCACTTCAAAATGCTGGTGGGGGTGCTTTAACTAAAAACCCATTAGATGAGCTTTAGATAAAACATATCTGCTGTCATTTTGAAGTGCGGGGATGCTGATACATGACAGACTCCAAGCACTTTAATTAGAGCAACTCTTGCAGCCATTCTAATTAAAGCACATCTACACCATCCCTGTAGCATGTGTAAAAATGTCCACTGATTTCATTTGCAGCAGTAAGTAAGTACTCAGTACTACTGAAAATCAGACCCCCAGAGTACCAAGCTATGTACCCATAAAAATGAGAAACACAGATTTATGGTAAGTGAAGACATTAAAAAAGCCCAAAGTGGAATTGAACTAAATTACATGGTTTTCTGTAAGTGGCGTAGTTTACACCGGTAGTGAACAGAACATACATTCGCCCTGTGGTGGCAGGAGGTGCAAATCTTAAATC
Organism: Gavialis gangeticus; assembly: GCF_001723915.1. NCBI lineage: Eukaryota > Metazoa > Chordata > Crocodylia > Gavialidae > Gavialis > Gavialis gangeticus. Next base: position 113,699,087 of record NW_017728992.1, read on the forward strand.
TGGTTCCGACCATTTTTAAACCAGTCTATATGTGCTGAACTTCTGTTCTGTTATGGGTATAGAATAGTTTTTAATCACTTATAAAGTGGAAATGTAATGTGTGTCCTTGGTCTTGATGACCACAAGTGACATGCGTAGCCTCACTTAGGAACTATTGGCCAAAGACAGGGTTACAATGCAATGAAGGGAAAGATGATGCAAATTGTCTACAACAGCATTCAGTCTCCTTAACTATGAGACCATTTCTTTCCCCAGACTCTCTTGCCTTACTGATTACACATCTTCAGATAATGTCAATGACATAAGGATACTTTTGGACTATGTGACCCTTATTTACTGCGGAGCATGACTGTCCTGTGTTGGGAAGAAGACGGGTTCAGTGGAATAAATAGTATACACCTGTGTAATTAAAGACTTTATTTTAATTCAGCCCTTCATGTTAATATAATACAAATACTTAAAATGGCCATCTCACAGAAAAAATAAACCATATCCCAGGGAATAAATGTACATACACCCCTTTCCCTCTCAAATGCACGCTTAAAATCGCTAACCTAAAATGTCTGTAGTAGCATGCATGTGTTCATTGTCTTTTTTCTGACTTCTGTTACTTTTTTCCTTTTTTTATTTTCATGACAAATATTCTTGTTGTTTGAAAATTTGCAGTTTAATTAACAATGAATGTTTATGTAAATGCACCAGGGAAATATAAAAACCAAATGCTTTTTTATTTTTATAGCCCATGAATACTCAGATCTAGATTAGAAACTTCAGTGTACCCTAACCACTAGGCCTGTGCGAGTAGGCAGCTATTCAGTTTGCCTTTAGAACTGGCCCTTTTGGATGCCAGGGATCTGATCTGGAGCTCCAGACTGGGTTTCTGCTTTCATCCGGACAAAGCTTCAGAACTGCCTTGGAGATCCGGCCATAGAGTATAATGGGTAATCAATGAAATATCTATAACTTTGTTGTTTGGTGTCTGGTGTGGATGAAACTTGCAGGGGTGGTAGTCTCTTCTGAGGGCATGAAGTCTGCCAAGTTTCAAGAAGATTGATGGAGGGCTTCAGGGGAAACTGTACCCCAAATTCTTGAAAGCAAAACTCCTGTCATGTCTATGTGTTACACCATAGTGGGGAGAGGGGGGAGAACTGCGGGGGTGGTGGCCCCTGGCAAGGCCACAAAGCCTGCCAGGTTTCAAGAAGATCAGTGCAAGTGTTTGGGGGGAACTTCACCTCAAGCTGAGGACAAGCAAAACTCATGACATGGGTGACACTGTGTGTGTTAAGGTACACCAGGGTGAAAGCTGCAGGGATGGTAACCCCTGCTGAGGCCACAAAGCCTCCCAGCTGTCGAAGACATAGGTGCAAGGGTTCTGGGGCCCTGCACCTCTAGCTGCTGACAGGCAAAACTCGTGGCATGGGTGCTTGTGCAACTGACCATCTCGGTCTTGGGGCAGTTGATTGTCTCCATTAATTCTTTTCTCTCCTTAGTCTGTGGTTTTGTAGGTGTTAATTGTTGCTAATTAACTGGTTACATCAGCGAGCAACTGTGTATTAAACTGGTCCATGAGTGAATCATGATTGATTGGTAACTGGTAACACAGTAGCTTAGCAGCCAGGCCTGCAGTAGTACCCCTTCCCCCAACTGCCCCAAGACAGACACAGTTGCACTAACACCCATGTGAATAGTTTTGTCTGTCAGCATCCAGAGGCGCAGGGCCCCAGAACTCCCCCGAAACATATCTCCTTGACAGCTGGCAGGCTTCATGGCCGCAGCAGGGGCTACCATCCCTGCAGCTTTTCACCCTACTGTGCCTTAACACGCGCAGTGTCACCCATGTCACAAGTTTTAGTTGTCTGCAGCTTGAGGTGCAGTTTCCCCCAAACCCCTGCACTTATCTCCTTGAAACTTGGCAGGCTTTGTGGCCTGAGCAGGGGCTACCATCCCTGCATTTTTCAGCCTGCTGTGTAGTAAGACACACAGGGTCATCTGTATCATGAGTTTTGCCTGTCAGCAGCTTGAGGTGCAGTTCCTCTCAAGCCCCTGCACCGATCTCCTTGAAACTTGGAAGACTGTGGCCTCACCAGGGGCTACAACCCCTGCGATTTTCACCTCCCTGTGTTGTAACATATAGACGTGACATGAGTTTTGCTTTCAAGAATTTGGGGTGCAGTTCCCCCAAACTCCTGCACCTATCTCCTTGAAACTTGTTGATTTTTGTGGCCTCACCAGGGGCCACCACCCCTGCCGTGTTCACTCCCCTGTCTAACACAAAGACGTGACACAAGTTTTCTTTCGAGAATTTTGGGTGCAGTTTCCCCTGAACCCCTGCATTGATTTTGAAACTTGGCAGGGTTCATGCTCTGAGAAAAGGCTCCTATTCTTACAAATTTTATCTAAATCAGACAAAAAATAACAAAATTATAGATATTTCATTGATTCCCCATTATACCCTATGGCTGGATCTCCGAAGTGGCTCCAAGGCTTTTCCAAAGCATTTTGGAAGCTCCATATCACTTCAGAAAGCCTAACATATCCAGTGACTTGATCCGGACATGTTACTTCGGATGCGAAAGTGTCCGAAGCTTCTCCGGATCCGAAGCACCATCTGAAGCCTTGTACAGCCCTACTAACCACACACAGCGTAAAAGGCATTATACAGATCTTCTGTGTCTTTGTAGTTTTTTACCTTCCTCCAACACCCCTCCTCCCCAGACTTGTTAATATATTTCTTTGAAATTAAAATACCATCACTAGTAGTCCACTACCACTGAGTGCCACTTAAAAATGCATTATTGTATCTATTAACAGTTTTGTCTTCATTTACAGTCTAGATCATATACTGTAAAATACTTTGCATTCAGTTGAATCATGTTTTAGCCTTTACTGTCTCAGTGTTTTTTGCCATCTCCATTTAAGATATATTGATTGGAGGTAACTGCATTACTAATATGCAGTTTCAAATCACTTATAAGAAATGGAGGGGGAGGGAAGGGAAGGTATTCAGCAGAGATATGAGATCATCCTGACAGATGGCCTTTAGGAAAGTTAATTTAATTTGTTGTTTAAGAAATGGATGCAAAAGCTTTTGAAGCTAGGACAAATATTTCTATTGACTGTACTGGTTTTTGGATCAGGACCAAAATCTTTGCATGACTAAAATAAAACAAACCAAAGTATAAATACTAGGGGCAGTATTTTTCCTAGTTTCCTTTGTCTTGCAGGCATGACAGGAGAAATGAACTGTGCTGGCTATAAGGTGGACCTAAGTTATAATGATGGTACAGGACAGCTGAATGGAGGACCCTTTGGAGTGCTCTGTCCTGCCTCTTCATACAGGGGCACTGTGTATTTCTCCCTAGAGTGTAATACTGACCACAAAGTGTGCACAAGGCACATTGTTCAGAAATTACTTAGAGACATGGAGTCTGACAGAGGTTAGTATCATTCATTGTCTGTTTTAACTATTCTAGCAGGAGAATTTCCACTCTTCTGTTAGAAATTGGGAGTGTACAGTATTACTGTAGTTTCTCCTGTAGAAAATATGCTGATTCTGGGAGAAAGTTCTTCCTCCTTTCAATGAAGAGGATCTCTCCTGCAAGAGACTTTCTTCTTCAGTAATGGATGCCTGCAACCTTCCACACAAATTTTTTCCCAGCCAAAATTAAAATGGTCATAAACTTAAAACCAGTCTGTTAACTAAGAATATTCAGTTAGCTTCTGAGAGGTGCCATTCACTGTAGCAAGGACTTTTGAATGTCCTCTGACACACCAACAACAGGCATAGTAAATCCATTTGTTCTGGTTATATCACTTCCAAGTGCTCAGCTGTTTCAATCTGCTGCAGCTGTTGCTGTCTGAGACCTCTGACAAGATGGTCAACAGGGCACCACTCTGAAATTTTGAGATGTTGTTTTTTTTCCTTTTGCAGTACCGTTCATTTGGGAGTTATAACTTCATACAATTGTCCATTGCAAAATTAGCGCTGTCTGCAAGCTGTATCCCGTTGTAGATATACATGGCAACTTTTCAAGAAGAAGATGCGGATCTGTAGATAATATTGTGTAGCCCAGGTGTACACAGGTTTGTACTCCCCTGTCCAATTGAGGGAATTATTTGCAGGGCAGTTTGCTGCGAAGGGACACAACAACTCAGCGGCCACCTCCGTCCTCTATAGAGTCAGGCCCAGTCAATCAATTACTTAACTATATATCAATTTATTATTACAAGAAAACCATTAGCCACCCAAGCAGCTCCAAAGATCCTTCTCTGTGCACTGGCCTGTGCACTGTGTCTCTGGCCACACGCCAAAGGTTGGAGACCCAAACCACCTCACACAGCTCCCAGGTTCCAAACACCATGCACCATGTTGTGCATGGAGAGCCTAACCTCTGGAGCTGTCTGCAGCTCCCTGCTGATAGAAGTCTTCAGGGGCCCTTCCAGGCTACTGCTTTACCCTGCTGAGCAGCTCTTCTCAGCTCTTCTAAGCCCCGCTCTTCTTTGTCCCTGATTCATCTCCCTTGTGCTGGGCGCACAGCTCTTTTTATACTCTCCAGGGCTCTGCCCCTGAAGTCTTCCAGACCTGACAGTGTTGCAGTCTACAATCAGGTCCACGGGAGCTTTTCTCTCCCTCCCCTCAGAAAAGGGGCATGACTTTATTTCTCTTTCTGCCTGGGCTTTCTGGATGGGCTCCACCAATCAAAACAGTAGAATCTCAAGTCTGGGACTCAACCCAAGCTCTGAAAGGTAAGCCTGCTACAATTGAGGTTATTTTCCTTTTACCTTATCTGTTTCTTTATATGGCTGCAAGTCCCTAGTGATTCTACCATCATTTTCTAGTATCACAGGGATTCATTTTATTTTTTTGTTTTGTGCAAAATAACTTGTCAGCAGGTTTGTTGTTGCACTCTGCAATATAACAGTGATAAATATGGATCTGAGTCTGTTTCTGCAGTCCTTGCCAGTAGGCACTTTGACACAATTGTCCAGCAGCTCATTCAACTGAGAATAATTGGGACTAGCAGTGGCATGCCAAACCTGTACTTTAATGCAGTCTGCTTAAACAAGTGGCTCTC
>NW_017728992.1:113709161-113712077 GCF_001723915.1 Gavialis gangeticus
CAGAGAAGCTGGGAAGTGGTGGTGGAGAATTGTTCAGACAGCAACAAGCCTAAGTCTGCATTTATCTACCTGGCTTATCTCTTTATCTTCTCATGCCTCACAGCACACTTCAAAAGATCCAGTGGCATCCCAAGGAACCCCAACACCCTGGTTAAGAATCACTGCCACATGCCTACTAATTGTGACCCAATAGCATGCACTACTATGTCAGATATACTGTGTATAGCAAATATGGATTGAATGTGCATGGCCACACAATTAGTCTAGTATCTTCTGGTAAAGCTATTTCAAGAAAGTAAAAAGACAAGCACACAGTATCTTGTCACCAAAGTGCATAAATCCATGTTTATTTGCTCCATGGGGATAACTTTTCCTGTGCTATAAAATCTGAAGACTTGGTCTGTGTTTTGTTACTTTCATGTAACCTTTTCTGTAATCACCTTCTTGGTGCCTTTAAACAGAATCCTCTCTAATCTGAGCTCTATTAAGAGCTGCCTCCTAAATAAGGCCCAGAAATATGCTTATTTAACCAAATTGTGCTACTTGCCTTAATTACTTTCTTCGGGGAATAGCTCTCATAGGTAACTTTGATAATTAGATTTGTCTGTAGTAGTGTGGTGTGTGGTTGATTGATTATATTTGTAGTTGCTGTTTTATAGCAGATTGACATGTATATAATCTAGCTCTGGATTTTGCTCTACTGCATTTTTGTCAAATGCCTTAAGAGTAAATCTGCAACTCCCAAATATTTACTTGGATTGTATTCAATTTGGACATCATACTTTTGTAGCTGAAAAATCATTCTGAGGCTCTTGGGTTTGGAAGGAAGGGTGCTTGCCTGGCACCCCATAAATAGGCATGACATTATTTATAACCATGGATTAAAGCTAAATCCATGCCCTCTGTTTAATAATATGGATGCCTAGGACCAGATCATACTTCAACTGTGAGGTACCTTAATACAATCCTATTCTACCCTGTTTAAATCCATGAATGGGGGATTACTTAACACAAGTATTTTTGCAACAAATCTTTATCTTAGCCTCAAGAGTAAGTTACAAAAAGCAGTGAGGAGGAGGGACCCATTCACCTTTTGCATAAATGCATTTTAGAGATTTGAGCAAGGTGGATTGGTAAAGGTTCAGCTGGGATGCAGGTGACTGATCCTGCAGGTAGGCCTATAGGAGCAGCTAGGGGATCAGCAAGGTGGGAGCAGGTATTACCAAAGCATCAGGCCAGGTCTCGGTTGCAGGGCCTGAGAACACAGGGAGGTGTGATGGCTCAAGTGTTTGGCTCAGCTGAACATGCTTGATCAGGGGCCTTGACAGGAATCCAATCAAATTAAGACGCCTGCATCAATTAACTGTCTTTGTTCCTTTTAATGTCCTTGTGACAAGGTATTTAGCAGAATTTGCAGCTTCCTTGGAATCTGATATGGCTGCACTGTGAGCACTTCTGCTACGACCTTTAATTTGTGGCTTCTGGGCTGATGGGAGGAATGATGGGTCTCTACTTAACACCTTCAGTGCCTTAACCTCTTTAAACAGATGTGACTTATTAATAATAATAATTACTATCTTTGAAAAGTAATGATCTCATGTATTTTAGCAGGTTGCTTTAGAAAAAAAAAATTCCTTATGTAGCTCATCATTCCAAGGAATCTTTGCAAACCCTCATTCTTAGCTGGGAACACTACTGGTGATGGCCAAAAACACTGTGACCTATCTATACACTGTGCCATCTTGACTTTTTCCCCCACTCTCAGGTCAGTTAATATATTGAATTTAAATTCTTCTTGGCTTAATTTTAGCTCAGCAGTTTCTGCTCATTCCAAAACTGCTCAAGCTTCCAGTTACATTCTTTTCCAGATCATAATGTCGGTCTATGCAGATTCATATTCTGTTGTTGTTGTTTCTGTTTTGGTGGTTCTGTTTTGTTTTGTGGTGTTCTTCCTGGGTTCTGATGGTGAGTGCCTTATACCTTCCCACCTCAAGTCTTCTTTCTTGTTGTATTTTTTATTCAGTACCATGTCCACAGTGCCAGACCACTGTCCACTCTCCATAAGCTTCTGTTTGGATGGAGTGACTTCCTTTGTTTGGCAAATTCAAATGTTTACATCAGGGGTTAGTTCTATGTCTTCCAGTAGTCTCCATTTGATTGTTTTTTTCTTACATTCTGATTATGGTATGGGCAGGAACTCGGTGCATGATTGATCATCATCTATACAACAGTCCTGGGATCTATATCATCAGGGTTTACACCTTCCTCCTAAAACTATTTGCCAAGTCTGCAATCAAATGTGTGGACCCTGGATCAACTTCCTCAGTCATCTGTGGACGTGCCAATGTCTCCTCTATTTACTGGAGTACTGTTATCCTCTTATTGAGGGACTGCCAATGACATTATAACAGTTACAACTCTTCTGTTTTCAGTACACATCTTTTCTATATTAATGATGATAATAAGAATGGTACTACCTACAACGTGAATACTATGTCAGTATATATAGCAAGTTGTATTAAGAAATATGTTGATGACTCACTGGAGAAGAATAAATGTTCTAGTGTACTGAAGGGCAAGTGCAAGAATGACTCACTTTTAGGTTGTTTATGATAGGCATCAAGTGGGGCACATGTTCATCTTCTTGGAAAAGCGCAATGCAAGATCAGTATACTTTTACCCCATGTTGTCCTTAATTTTGATTGTTGTTCTGATTGTGGGCCTTATTACTGAGGTCAAGATCTTAGGAGAATTTCTAGAAGGGTTATAACAGAAGTATAATTATGAAAAAGTGGGTTGGAAAGTATATAAATACAGTTGTTACTTTACTAGCTTTGGATAGTATGTTGGATCCCAAAAAAAGCTATTACGACTGGTCAGTAAACATCAAGGGCTATAGGCTGTACAGGAGGGATA
>NW_017728992.1:113713127-113713961 GCF_001723915.1 Gavialis gangeticus
TCAGCTCAGTGTTGTCCAGAGGGGGTCACCAGCAGGGCCTCTTGGGTGGATAGGTGACATGAAGCTGGTCTGGTCTGGATGAAAATGGGGTTCCCACTAGGTCTGTCTTCACTGCCCCTCTTTATAGGGGCAGACCATGTGTGACCCTAGTGACAGGAGGCATATCCAGGCAAGGGTCAGCCCCTGGTATACTGAGCATGTGTGCTCTATGCAGGGATGTGCAGTTTCAAGTGTCTGTAATGGTGGGGTACAATGGTAGAGTTGCTAGTTCTTGAGGGTCTTTTGTTTTTCAAATGCTGGTTTTGTCTCTGTTCCTGGGTGAGGCCTGTGGTTCCTGGATGAATCAATGCGAGGTCATGGCTCAGTTGTTACAGGCCATTCAGTAGAGGCCTGCTACCATTGTATTTCAATCATTCCCAATCATTCTCATTCATCGGGGAACCAATTTACATGGGAGAGGTATAATGAATCATATTGTTGCAACATGGGATGCCCAGGCAGAGGACAGAAGATGGAGACTTGACATATAAAATGGAAACTTGACATGACTTTGGTTCACTTACAAACACAGGCCTAAACCATACAATATCCATATGAAACAATAAAAATCAATACAAAAATGATGATAATACAATATACAACAGTAAAAATTAATACAAACCTAATAATTATAAAACAATAGATATCCAAAACCAAAAATTTGCTAGCAAAATAAAAATGTTTAAAGCTTATCTTAAGTTTGAGCTCACTTATACTTATCTATAGGGAATAGAGAGGGACAGAATGAGTCAGAAATGGTTGGGGAAGGGGAGGGAATGCATTTTAAAATAAATA
>NW_017728992.1:113714414-113733732 GCF_001723915.1 Gavialis gangeticus
TATAAACTGGCCAAGGGAGACCAGCTGGCAATGGGAGAGTTCCTGTTCCCTCAAGCACTACCGGGAGTAACAAGCAATAACGGTCATGAGTTGCCTGAGAGTAGATTCAGGCTAGATATCAGGAGGCGCTACTTCACAGTCAGGGTGGCTAGGATCTGAAACCAACTTCCAAGGGAAGTGGTGCTTGTTCATATCCTGGGGGTCTTCAAAAAGAGGCTAGACAATCACCTAGCTGGGGTTGTTTGACCCCAGCATTCTTTCCTGCTATGGCAGGGGGTCAGACTTGACAATGTGCTCAGGTCCCTTCCAAACCTACCAACTATGAAACTATAAGGGAACTGGATTCAATCTTTTTTTTCCCTAGACTTCCTCTGTAACTCGGACAAGTCACATAGTCTGATAATAGCACTTCCCTATTTCACAGGAGTATTTGAAGATTAATCCATCAAAAATGTGAATTATCATATTTTAAGTACCATGAAAATAAGGCATAGGAAGAAATTTTCCTTAATTGTTGTAAATTTTCTATTTATTTAGTTTCATCTGTGGCATCTGACCACTGCTGAGAGAATACTGGATTGGGTGGACCACTAGTCTAATCTCATATTCCTGTTTATGAATTTGAAGTTTCCAAGTGGCTGACTATCTCCCCAACCATAGCATTCTGTGGAAAAAGAGATTACAAGGGGAAATGCATCTGAAAAGGACTCATGAAAATCTTTAGTGTGATCTTAGCTCTTTCCAACTAGCTAATTTCCTGAGTCATTTCACCAGAGTTGAGAGAACTCTTAACTGAGTAGATGAGTTAAGGGAGAAATCACACTTGAATGCATCAGAAAACCTTCCTTTGCAATAAATAAAAAGCTAAAATCTGAACCAGAATTTTTTCTGACATAAGCTATGGCCTATGTCAGAAGAGAAAATTAAACAAAAGATGGATAACTGAAATCAAAATGGCACTTTAGCCTCTGGGGCATAATGCCATTTTTACTGTGTAGTCTGTAATTAAAAGCACAGAAACATCTCAGTAGCCTAGAACAGACTTGTGTTCTTCAAGAAAACAATAGTTTCATTTGCTACACACAATCCTAGGTAAGGTCAAAAATAAAGTCACTATCACAAGACTTCACTGTAAGGTCTCTGATTGGGCATCCTCCGTCATGCTCCAAACTAATTTAATTGCATTATAGTTTAAACAGAACAGACAATGAAGAAAACATCTTGCTTAATATGCTTCTAATGAAGAAGGATTAAGAAACTAACTAATAGTTTCAAAAGTGTGTTCAATATTGACATGTTAGCTACCAGTGGATGGATGACCAAAGTAAACTAAAATTAAGATTGACTGGCTAAAACTCCAAATATGTTTTGTTGGAAGATCAGGTTATTTTCTTTTTTTTTTTCCTCCTCCTTTTCACATCTCTTCATTCTTTTGTTTTCCCCAGGATTAAAAAGAGAAATGCCTGGGGAAAAAAAGGTGTGGGATGGGGAAGGGTGAGGAGGCAGAGGGGAGAAGGAAGGAATGGGGAATGGTTCATTCTCATGTGTAATTCTACTTTCACTGGAAATATTCACAGAAGCAGCTATTAGGAGAGAGTTCCAGCCCTGTACTGTAGAACTCTGGATAGTCTGAATACTCCAAAACTGTATATATTTATTATACCTAGAGGTTTCCTATCAGTCATTAACACTTTCCCTTTTTCAATAAAGCATTAATTATTTAAGATTCCCCTAGAATAAATAGGATATCTCCAACTCAATTAACAATTGTGCAACTAACATTTTGGGAGATAGTGTTCTATTGAGATTTGAATAGTTAACAAAAACAGAATAAGCTAAAACTGTAACTGAAACCAAGACATAATGCTGTACATGAAAACACTTTCAGAATAAAAAATGAAACTGTAAACTAGGGTTAAATAAATAGCCCTAGCTCCAACTTTAATATCCTATTCACATGCAGACATATTCCATTTACTTTCACACAGATCTCCACAAGCAAAAAAATTATTACTGACCATTGCACAAAGATCGACAGTCTAAATCTCTCCATTCATCCCCAAATTCTGTTTCATAGCAGTGCATAAAAATCCAAATGTGTTGCTCTGTTCCTACAAATCTTGAATAAATCCTGGACTTCAGTGTAACCATAAACCATCCAAAAAACAAAGATACTTGAATAATTTCAGACTAATGTGTATCCATATCATGCATGTACAATAATATTTTCCCTTGAGCAAAATAATTCTCCAGGCACCTCTTTAAAAGAAAGCACAGAGACACAAAGTAGTTTATTACTAAATCTGAATACTAAATCTTATTAAAGATCATAAGACCATGGTCTTTACGTGAGAATATTGACTGTTAGTATTTTGATTAACTGTTTCAGTTATAGAGCAAACCTATATATAAACCTACTTATATAAGTAATATTTGGTAAATAGCATTTTCATATCTCCATATATTATATGAATATTGTAGTCACATTTTCAAATATTATGTAACAAAGTATATGAATACAAACAGAACCAGAGGGAGAGTGTTTAATACTGGTGTGCTGCTGGTTACTGTGAAATATTCTATTTTGTTGCCAGGGCAAAAGACCAAAAAGACAAGAGGGAGAGGTCAGAAATATGTGTCTTTACGTTCCCCTTTCCCCAGCCTTTATAATTTACATTTAACTACTGTATATTTTATACATAAATGAGGGGGGAAAGAGAGAGATGCCCTAAGTTCTATAAGGGATTGAACATTTAATTAAAAAAATAAACTTTTAAGCACTGTGGCACTGCAGAGAATGTCATACGGACTGAAAGGCAGCTGGAAGGGGTTAAGACTAACATGGATTCATGCTTTACAGTCTCAGTATGTGTGTGAGACACGGAGTGTACAGGATAGACTTTTCAAACCTGATCAGTTCTGACATAAGTCTCTCTTCCCACTTGTACAGCTGTTTTTGGTTTCAAAAGAGTTTTTGAAAATCTCATACATATATTTTATTACTCTTATTAAAATAGTAGAAAAGCAGTAGTCTAGCTTTCTGACTTCTCTCATACCATTTAGCGCCCTGAATCTTTCTCATCTCTAGCCCTATTTTCCCAAACCCCTTCTATTCCACATGCACGTTTGCCTTAGAGAACAATATTCCTTCCCCCTTCCCCTGCTGTATTGCCATACTCCATCTGTCTCCTTTCTTCTTTCTTGTTTCTACCCCACATCTGATGTTCCAGGATACTTCCATTATAAGGCTGTTTATCCATTTGCCTGTACTGGATTCATGCATGCTCACTGCCTTCCCACCCCCTGAAACTGTCCTACATTCATGTATTATATAAATATTTTTGCTATAATTATGAGAGGAAAGAATTTTTTTGGGTGATATCTTTTATTGGACCAGCTGCATAGTTGAGATAGACAAGCTTTTGAATTAAACTTATTCTTGTTCAGGTCTCCCCCATAAATTGTATTTATATGTAAAAACAGCTTTTCTTAATTTTGTAGATTCCAACTAATCTCTCATCCCATATACCTAGAGACCTTTTGCCCTAGCATAGGAATCAATCTATTTTGGAGTCTGGAGATGCTAAAACAGAGAGAGATTTTAAAGTGAAGGACAAGTAATTTTGGACATGCCTCAGGCCAGAACCCAAGCGGCTATATTTTGATATGATTCAAGTCCCTGAAGCTATGTTTCTTGGCACCCCTGGAGAATCCAGTCCTCCATCTGAAAAAGTCCTTGTGTTGTGTGTGTTTCTGAAAACTTCTTGGGAAAAAAATATATCATAGGTTGGCATTCAATGCATGATATTTCAGAAACGTTTCTCTTGGAAATTGGACTTATAATGGGAAGTTATTTGCACCCTTAAATTAATCATAAAAAAGACTTTTGTTGCTGTTCAAGGGAAGACATGAAGTCTAAGTTCCTAATTTAGCATAGTGTATTTAGCTACTTCTCCCTAATACCTTCCATTAGTTTCATGTTTTGTGAAGATGAGTGTTACAATTTTTATTTTAGACTCCGCATTGACATATCTGATACAACACATGGTTTTACTATAAAACTTTATGAATGGGCAACAGTATTCAGTAGTTTCAATTTTAGTAACCCTCTATACACATTTCTACCAAGAATTGGGTAGGTGAATTTAATTCTCAGATACTCAAATATAGGCATGTACAGACTTTGCAGGTTTTGTCTGCAGATGTTGAAAAGGTGTAATTGCACATCTGCTGGAAAAGATGGTTGACTTCATCTTTCTGCAAGGGTGAAGTGCATATTAAACAGTGTAATTGCTTTTAGGCTTCAGTGCAGATGGTCTTGTCCTTAACTCTAATGTTCTTCAGCAGTCTTCTATTAAATGGACTGGAATCTAATATACTATGTATTTAGGGCAGGTTGTCAACTGGAACAGCCCTGCTAACTTAACAGAAGGTGCATGGTGTTAGTTTAAGTCATGCACCCTGATATTTGAGAAGAAGAATGAATCAGGGATTAGGGCATTATCCTAAGAACTCTAATATCTGGGTTCAAGTGCCTGTCCTTATCACAGTATTCCTGTGTGGTGTTTGGGAAGACCTTTATGACTCAATTCTGTATCTTCAAAATGGGAATAGTAGTACTTTCCTACTTCCCAGGCAAGTTGTGAGATATGGAGCACTAGAAAGGTAGGGCTGAAAGGGAACTTCAGAGGTCTTCTAGTCCAGCCACCCTCCAGATATTTAAATATGCAAACTTCAATATGTGAAATAAATCACTGAAAAGCACTGACTTCTGACGATGAGGATATTATATAACGATCTACAATTCTGGGTAGCAGAAATTTGGGCAGAGACTGGGCAGGGAGGTTTATCCCTTCTCATAAATAGGTGCCACAGGATATTTAATAGTTTTTTGTCTTCTTGTGGAAAGACCAGTGCAATAAATGTAGTTCTGCTTGGGACCGGGGCTGGGGGGAGGTGGAATATTGAAAATGGTCATGCATATTATTGGAATTGTTTCAGACAAATCTTAATTGGGTAAAAAAATCCCTGACTTCTTAAAAATTAAATACCTGGAACTAAATGTCTCTAGTGCCAGAAGGATGACTGATTGCCCATTTAGAATCTGAAAACTAGCTATGGTTATTAAGACAGTGTTATGCCAAAAAGTTGTCTCAGCACTTTTCCATACATACAAGTAATAATGCTCCCAAGGAGCTTACTAATATTTGTGTTTTGCATGAAATTAATGACTCTTGGGCTAGGTACAGATATTCAAAAAGTCGGGGCAGAACTGATCTAAGTTATGCAGTTTTCTGTAAGTGACGTAGCTTACATCAGTAGCCAACAGAACACACATTTGCCCTTCCATGAGGGGACATGAATCTTAGACCAGGTTCTGCATTTTTAAATCAGTCTGTGTGTGCTGAATTCTGTTCTGTTACAGACTTAAACTGGGTTTGCATGTCGAACTTCTATTCTGTTATGGGTATAGACTGGTTTCCAATCACTTATACTGGTAAAAGTGTAAAATCTGTATATGGCCTTGGATGTCATAAGCATAAATGCAACAATGTTATATATTTAACATCCCAGATTAAACACCTATCTATTTGAACATTAGGAGAATGTGCATACTTAAAGGCTAGGGAAGGTTTTTGTCAAAATACTGGCCTTATTTCAACAAATGTATCTTGTTTAGTACAACTAAAAGCCACTTTTTAAAATCATTTCTTCGTATTTGTAGATATTTCTCTTCCATGCAGTGAATAGCATCATTGTAGTCTTCAGTTTTTGTACCTTAATTGTCAAAGGTTATAATTTATGATAGTTAATATTTTCATTGTATGTATTTGGATGTTTTTAAAGCCCAGATGATGAATGAACAAAAAAATTTAATTATGCATAAAAACTGATGCTTTGATCTTTATTCACGTGCTCAGAATTTAGACGTATACTGTACATCAAAAGGACTGTGGATTTTTAACAAAGAGAGATTCTCATAGGTACTTATTATATTTTTTCATCTTACTCATAAAACTATGTCAGTAAAAATTATGCTTTTTCATAAAGAGAGAAGGAGATATCAGGGTCTTTTCTTCCACCATACATGTTCTCCATATCATATCTAAGATATTGATATAGTCCTAATATTCTATGAAGTAAAAAGTAATCTGATACAAATGCCAGATACCTGGATATAGAATGCATGGAGTTGCCACCTCAATCATACCACTTGTGATCCTTTCTTATAAACATAATTTTTCCTTAAGGAAGAATAAATAGATTCCTGTTCCATTAATGATGTTATTTTATTTAGTTAAAATATATCAACATCTTTATCTAGGAGCAAATTATTATATCATACATTGATGCAGTATCACTGGCGAAGGATGAGAGTTAAAGCATCAGAATCTCCTACACTACAGTATCTTTTCTCACTACTAAACTCAGTCCTACAGTCTTTGCTTGGTTAAACCTCCCCTTTAAAGAAATTAGTTTTGCCTGAGTAAAGACTGAAAGAGGGAATATTAAAGTAATAGGAGTGATGTAAACTGACCAGAATACTTGTCAGTCCAAGATTTCTTTCTAATTAACTGAAACACTTCATTGGGCTTAATTTACAAACTGTCCATTGTGAACTAGTTCTGAATGGAGAGAATCCCATTAATGTAATCATCTTTAATTTTACAAAAGAAGTGAACCAAAGAAGTGAACCAATGAGTCCAGCGGCAGTGCTATGGAGAGGGCTTTGGTTTCTTTGGCCACCGTGCACACTTCAGGGAGACCAGGACTCCTAGGAAGGGATGGCATCCACCTCATGCAGAGGAGTAAGTCCTTGTTCTCAGCCAGGATGGCCGGTCTTCTAGATAGGGCTTTAAACTAAGATCACCAGGGGATGGGGAAACACTGACTGGAGCGTGCCTGGGAACTGGCAGATAAGTAAGCTCTGAAGTTAGGGACAGTACGAAAGCTACTCTTTCAAGAGCTCAGCGAATGGTTCTCCCGTAGTGTGACAGCAAATTGAGGGTCTCAGTTATAAGACTCAGGTGCCTGTACACTAATGTCAGGAGCATGGGGAACAAGCAGGAGGAGCTAGCCCTCCTACTCTCCAGTTGGCATTGTGATCTAGTAAGGATTATGGAGGCCAGGTGAGACTCCTTACATGATTGGAACATAGCCATAGAGGGCTACACCCTGCACAGAAGGGACTGGGAAGCGAAGAAAGGTGGTGGTGTAGCTCTCTGTGTGAGGGAGCAGTACACCACCTTGGAGGTTGGACCTAACTGTTGTTGTATACTACAGACCACCAAACCAGGGGAGGAACTTGACTGGAGTTCTCTCAAGAACTGGCAGAGGCCTCACGCACATGGGACATGGTCATCATGGGTGACTTAAATTACCCAGACATCTCTTGGGAAGAACACTTGGCAAAGTTCGATCGGTCATGTTGCTTCCTGGCCTGTATTGAGGAGCTCTACCTGACTCAGGAAGTGCACAGGCCAACCAGAGGTAATGCTCTTTTGACTTTGTCTTGGCCAAAGGAGACGATCTGGTGAGAGACGTGAATATAGAGGGTAGCCTGGGCGACAACGACCACAAAATCATCACGTTCACTGTCCATCACAAGGCAGACAAATCAGCTAGTACGGTCAAACTTTTGGACTTCAAAAAAGTACATTTCAATAGGCTCAGGGAAATAGTAGGAGAAGCACTATGGGACCAGGGACTGAAGGTGAAAGAAGTGTATGAAGAGTGGTCCTCAAAGCACAAAAAAGTCCATTCCCATGTGGAAGAAAGGTAACAGAAGGGCTGGCAAGCCCTCTTGGCTTAATAAGGATATCATGATCCTCTTGAAAAAGAAGGAGGCATAAAAACAATGGAAGCTTGGGACAGTCCCCAAGGAAGAATATACAACAATGGCCCGCACTTGTAGGGAGTACATTAGAAAGGCTAAGGTGGTGACTGAATTTAAACTAGCGATAGAAATCAAGGACAATAAGAAGTCCTTCTTTAAGTATGTAGGGAACAGGAGGAAAACAAATCGAAGTATGGGACGATTACTTAACAACTCAGGACGGCTGGCTACTGACACTCAGGAGAAAACTGAACTCCTGAATGACTACTTTGCTTCAGTATTTTATCAGACTAAGAGGAAAATCATACAAGATAAGGTTCAGAATGGGCATGGTGGGAATGACCACCTTCCTACTGTTCGCATTGATCTGGTGCATGGTCGGTTTGAAAAGTTAGACATTTGTAAGTCAGCAGGACTGAATGAACTTCATCTGAGAGTTCTGAAGGAGCTGGACAAAGTCATTGCAGGACCTCTGGTGAAACTCTTCCAAAACTCATGGAACTTGGGAGATCCCTGACAACTAGAAGAGCCAATGTTATGCCCATCTTCAAGACAGGGAGGAGAGAGGACCTGGACAACTATAGGCCAGTTAGCCTAACTTCTATCCCAGGGAAAATCCTAGAAAAAATCATCAAGGAGTCTATGTGCAATATGCTTGCAGAAAGTAGGATTCTGAATTACAATCAGCATGGCTTCATTGTAGAAAGATGTTATCTTGCCAATCTCATCTCCTTTTACAATCAGGTAACTCAGCACCTGGATAAGAGAGAGGAGGTCGACACTGTATACCTAGATTTCCAAAAGGCCTTTGATCTGGTATTCCATGATGTTCTCATGGGAAAATTGGAGGATGGTGGGTTTAACTGCTTGACAGTCAGATGAGTAGGAAGCTGGCTGTGGGGTAGGACCAAGAGAGTTCTAATGAATGGATCTGTGTCATCCTGGTGAAAAGTGGCCAGTGGTGTCCCTCAGGGGTCCATGCTTGCTCCCATGCTCTTCAACATCTTTATCAATGATTTGAATGTGGGGGTTGTAAGACCCCAACTCCATGCAGTGCCCAATGACTAGGGAGATGATGATTCATTCGCTCATGGGTCCTGTAACTCATTAGGCAGAGCAGACAGGGAGCAAATGCTGCTTGCACAAATTGCTTGCAACAACTTTATTTAGAACGGAGACAGCTTCAGGCAAGCTTTCTCACAGACACCCAGTCTATGAACAGGGGGAGCAGCCTCAAACAATAGTTCTTTTCATATTTATACACTTTAGTTCAGGTTCATTAATATTCACTCTATCTTCGTTCCTCCTCCTGCTCTACCCATTTCTCCTCCCATGTCAAGTTCCACCTCTATTTACTGTTTGCTTCATTAGCATGGGATTACCTATGCATTTTACTCATTCACATGTCATTTTTCTATGAGCACATGTCTAAGACTATGGATTTACTTCTTCAGTCAATGGGCAGACTTTGACTAAAATCTGGAAGCTTTTGGAGGCTTCTTCACCAATTGCCATTCACCTTTTTGCATATGTTCATCTCAGATTCTGTTACCAATTTC
Organism: Gavialis gangeticus; assembly: GCF_001723915.1. Taxonomy (NCBI): domain Eukaryota; kingdom Metazoa; phylum Chordata; order Crocodylia; family Gavialidae; genus Gavialis; species Gavialis gangeticus. Next base: position 113,723,811 of record NW_017728992.1, read on the forward strand.
ATGTTGTTTTTCACATTCCAGTCTGTTTTTTAGTCTCAAGTTGTACCATCTTCCACATTCCTAAAATTTTACCTCATTCACAGCACAGAGACTCACTTGTTGCTTTTTCAGAAAAATGGTTAACACAGATGGTTATTTAGCATAAGCAAATGGCTGGCTTAGCTATCATTCTGCCTTGTGGTTAGCAGCTCTGCTAGGCCACAGGTTAAAGCCTTTTGTTCAGCTGCAAATCTAGTGCTCCCCAAGATCTGGAACCAACTTCCAAGAGAGGTGGTGCAGGCTCCTACCCTGGGGATTTTTAAGAGGAGGTTAGATGAACGCCTTGCTGGGGTCGTTTGACCCCAATACTCTTTCCTGCCATGGCAGGGGGTCGGATTAGACGATCTGCTCAGGTCCCTTCTGACCCTAGAAACTATGAAACTATCCAAATATTGTCATCCTAACAGTGGTGAAGAGCTCGCTGGCCAAGTTCGCAGATGACAAGTTATAGGGGAGCATGGTCATGCTTGAAAATAGGCTGCAGATACAAGTGGATCTAGATAGGTTGGCAGGTTGGGTGGACTGGAACCAGATGAAGTTCAACATTGAAAAGTGTAAAGTGCTCCATCTGGGGATGAACAACCCCCAACATACTTACAAGCTCAGTGGTGCCAAACTGACTAGCACCACGACTGAAAGGAACCTGGGGGTAATAATAGACCATAGTATGAGCGTGAGCCATCAGTGTGATGCTGCAGCCAGCAGGGCATAAAATACTCTGGTATGCATCAATTGATGCATCTCAAGCAAAACCAAGAAAGTGATTCTCCCACTTTACTCAGCATTGGTGAGACTGAAGCTGGAGAACTATGTCCATTTCTGGGCACCACACTTCAACAAGCTTGAGAGATCCAAAGAGAAGCCACCTATCAGAGACTTGCAAGGCAAGCCATGTGAGGAAAGGCTGAGGGACTTGGGTCTCTTCAGCCTAAAAACAAGAAGGCTGAGAGGGGACCTGGTAACAGCTTACTGCTACATCAGGGGAGTACATCAAGGGCTTGGCAAACAGCCGTTCACTAGGGCACCCTTGGAGAAAAACAGTAGTAATGGCCACAAACTCCTGGAAGACTATTTAAGGCTTAACACTAGGAAAAATTTCTTCACAGTTAGGCTGTCCCCAGTTGTTTTTCCTGCCTGGTGCAGCAGAGCTGGATGATCTTGCAAGGCTGTCTCTTTCAGCCCCTTACAATCTTTTAGCCTTGTGCAGTTCCTACTTACACACCAAATTTATATGTCTTATCTTGTCCTCAAAGTAGAAAAGGATTAATGAAATTCAATTTATAGGAAATTACTGAATGAGTCAAATCTCCATCTATGATTTACTAGGAATTATTCTTTGCAGTCATTTTTTCAGTAATACATTTCAATATCAGTCAGAAAAAAGCTTAAACACATGCATCAAAATAGTTATGGGTGAATCTCAACTGGCTTGGAATTTCAATTTACATAAATATCCAAAGTCTTCATCTTCATCTAATCCAGGGATACTCAGCCTCCAGCTAGTGGTCTAGATCCAGCCCATGGAGGTATACCATCTGGCTTTGGATCCCCAGTGGTCCAGAAATTTGGTGATATAGGAAGCTGGATTACAGTCTGGATATCATGGCTCTGGGTGCTGAGCAAGGTTCCCTCTAAAGGGCGCGCATGCGTGGCTGCGCACAACCAAAAGTGTGGCTGTGCACCGCTTTTTCAAGGCTGCATGCCAGGAAAGGCTGGGGCAGAAGCCTGGCATGGGCTCCACCAGCTCCGGGACACTGCTCCACTCCCCCGCATTGCCTTGGGGAGTGAGGAGGCACATGGCGTCAAGGCCGGGGAGTGGAGTGTCTTCAGTGTCCCGGAGCTGGCAGAGCCTCACTCGGGGCAGGCAGTGGCTCCTCCCCGAAGTGACGCAAGGCAGGGATGGAGGCTGGGGTGGGGAGCTGGCACCAGCTCCGGGGAAGTACTCCAGTCCCCAGCCCTGATGCGAGGGAGCGGAGCACTTTCCCGGAGCCAGGGAGCCCACACCAGGCTCCAGCTCCAGCTCCAGCCCCGGCCCCTGGCCCCAGCCTGCAGCTTCCAGCCACCGGTCCCTGGCTTCAGCCCCTGGTCCCTGGCTCCAGCCCCTGGCCCCCAGCTCCCATCTTCAGCCCCTGGCCCCCAGGCCCTGGCCCCCATCGCCAGCCACCAGCCTCTTGCTCCCAGCTTCTGGCTCCAGCCTCTAGCCCCAGCCCCCAGCCTCTGGCCCCCAGCCCTCTTCAGTAAGTGTCCCATGCCAGACCGAGGTGGCGCACTCACGGACCACTGTTCCTTAGAAGGAACATTGGTGCTGAGATGGGAAACTGTACATCCAGATTTGGATGCATGGGTTCAGGCTGGTGTGCTGGATTAAGAGAGACAGCCGGCAGTGGTTTCCTCCCCCGCCCCTGTCCCAAGGCAGACACAGTTGCACAGCACCCATGACATGAGTTTTGCCTGCCTGTGGCCAGAGGTGCAGGGCCCCAAAACCCAGAACCCCTTCACCTATCTCACTGACAGCTGGCAGGCTTTGTGGCCTCAGCAGGGGCTAGCAGGCCTGCAGCTATCACCCTGCTGCACCTTAACACGCATAGTGTCAACTATGTCACGAGTTTTGCGTGTCCGCAGCTTGAAGTGCAGTTTCCCCCAAACCCCTGCACCTGTCTCCTTGAAACTTGGCAGGCTTTGTGGCCTCATCAGGGGCTAGCATGCCTGCAATTTTGACACTGCTGTAGCTTAACACACCTGGACATGAATTTTGCTTTCAGGATTTTGGGGTACAGTTTCCCTGAACTCCCTGTACCTATCTCCTTGAAATTTAGCAGACTTTGTGGCCTGCTAAAGGGATACCATTTCTACGTGGGGATATAAAGGGGATACTATTTCTGCAAGTTTTATCAAAATCTGGCCAGAAATGACAAAGTTATAGGCTGTTTCAACTTTCCCCATTATAGCCTATGGATGAAGAGTTTAAAAGGCGAAAGGTTTTGACTTGCCTCATTTTGTTTTGAGGCTGTTTTGACCATATCTGTTTCATTTCAATTTTACTGTTTTGACTCTGAAACAGATCAAAACAGCCTTGAAACAAAACTTGTGGTGAAATTTCACACAGCCCTAAGGCTATCATGTGCCCTCTAAGGCACACTTTCTGCAAGCTGAGCATGCCTATTTCCTTTAACCTTTCATGATAGGACTTGTCTTTCAAACCCTTCATCATTTTTGGACCCTAACAAACCTGTTTTTTGACCCTAACTTGTCCATGCCCTTTTTTAAAAGTATAGCCCAATACAGAACACAGTACTCTAGATGAGGCCTAACCAGGACAAAGTAGAGAGGCATTATTACATCCTGTGTCCTGCATCTATTTGTCTTAGTGATGCATCCCAAAACTGTATTTGCCTTTTGTGCAGCTGTATCACACTATGAACTTATACTGAATCTGTGATCTACCAAGACTCCTGGATCTTCCTCTGAAGTGCTGCCATCCAGCCAGGTGTTGTCCATTTTGTATTTGCTTTTAGGATTATTCTTCCTGAGATGTAGTACCTTGCATTTGTCCATTCTGACGTTTTACCCGTTAGCTCTAACCTAGGTTTCCATTCCATCTAGATCCTTCTGAATTGCATGCAATCCCATCCTCCAGTATATTCACAAGACTCAATTCCAGCATCCAAATTGGTATTAAAGATATTCAACAGTAGTGGGCACAAAACAGACTGCTGTGGGACTCCACTCAAAAGCTCCTGTCATTCTGACATGGGTCCTTTCACAGTTAATCTCTGCTTGCAGTTATTGAGCCAGTTGTGGGCTAGATAAAAGTAATACAAGGTGGATAGACATTTTCCCTATTTGTTTATGAGAAGGTCATGTGGGACCTTGTCAAAAGCCTTACTGAAGTCTAGATACACCAGGGGTGTCCAACCTTTTTGAATGTGGGGCTGGATCATGAACTTTTTATCATCCGGTGGGCTGGGGAGCCATATTCAAACAGCCTCTGTTCTCGGCCACAGAGACCCTGCCTGTGTAGCTCTACCGCATCTGCCTGTTACTGCAAGGTTCATGGTAACTGCTGGTGGCCGGGGGCAGGAGGACCCCATTCTGCATCCAGCCAGCTACTGGCCCAGAGACTGAAGGGGAGAAATAAATAGCTCCATATCTCCATCCCCTGAGCAGTGCAGCCCCAGGAGCCGGCGCTGCCTGACGGGGGGCTGCACCGCAGCCCCTCACCCACATGGCCCCACTCACCGTGGTGTTCAGCTGCCCATGCACACAGCCCTGGTGGCCTCAGCACTGCAAGCCTGGAGCACGGGTCCGGCAGACATCAGCTCCCGCCGCCTTGCCCCACAGAGGCCCCCCCATGCTGGCTTCCCACAAGCTGCTGGGGATGGGAGGAGCCGGGCCAGGTCTGCACCGGCCAGCAGAACTGGCGGCGGGGCCATGTGCCGCTTGGGACGGGATGCGCCCGGCCAGAGCTGCAGAAGCTCAGCTGCACTTTCCCCCTGCCTGCACCGATCAGTCCCGAGCAGCACATGGCTCCACTGTCGCTTCTGCCGGCTGGTGCTGACCTGGCCGGGCTCATCCCATCCCCAGCAGCACATGGCTTCAGCTGCGTGCTGCTCCAGGTGGGACAGACCCGCCCGGGTCGGCACCAGCCAGCAGAGGCGGCGGCAGAGCCGCGTGCCGCTCAGGACTGACCGGTGCAGGCAGGGGGAAAGTGCAGCTGAGCCGCTGCTGCTCCGGCCGGGCTCATGCTGTCCCGAGAGGCACATGGCTACTTCTCTTCCCATACGCACCACGTCGGCCATGTCAAGCTGACGCGGTGCGTGTGGGAACCTTGTCCCTTCCCCAGCCCTTCAGCAGCCATTAGGAAGCTGCTGAGGGGCTGGGGGAGGGACAAGGGGTGGGAACAAAAGTAAACCGTTTACTTTCATTTCCTGTCACAGCACCACGGGCCTCAGAAAATGCTTTGGCGGGCCTCATGTTGGACAAACCTGAGATACACTATATATCCACAGCACTCCATTCATCACCTAAGTAGTTACGTTGTCAAAGAAAGAGATGACATTTCTTTGACATGATTTCTTCTTATAAATCCGTGCTGATTGCTTGTGATCAGCCTTTCCTCCTCCAGATGCTTGCAAATGGACTTTCTTAGTACTTTCTGCACCTATCTCCTTAACAGCTGGCAGGCTTAGTGGCCACAGCAGGGCATAGCAGCCAGGCCTGCAGTGGTTTCCCACCCCTCTCTGTCCCAAGACAGACACAGTTCAACGAGCACCCATGACACGAGTTTTGCCTACCTGTGGCCAGAGGTGCAGGGCCTCAAACCCAGAACCCCTTCACCTATCTCATTGACAGCTGGCAGGCTTCGTGGCCTCAGCAGGGGCTAGCATGCTGCCAGCTTTCTTCCTGCCATGCCCTAACACACACAGTGTCACCCATGTCACGAGTTTTGCTTGTCCACAGCTTGAGGTGAAGCTTCCCCAAACCCCTTCACCGATCTCCTTGAAACTTGGCAGGCTTTGTGCCAGGCTTGGCAGGTTTTGTGCCCTCCACAGGGGCTAGCAAGCCTACAATATTGACCCCATTGTGTCTTAACACGTACACATGACACAAGTTTTGCTTTCAGGAATTTGGGGTGCAGTTTCTCTGAACCCCCTGCACCTATCTCCCTGAAACTTGGCAGACTTTGTGGCCTCAGCAGGGGCTACCATTTCATCCAAGTTTCATCCAAATCTGGACAGAAATGACAAAGTTATAGCCTGTTTTGACCTTCCCTGTTATATCCTATGGGCGAAACATCAAACCAGCAAAACAGCCATTTTGACTCTAAACAAAAGTTGAAATGAAGCACTGTTCTGATGAAATGTCGAAACGCTGGTCGAAATGGAACACTTCCATTTTGCACAGCCCTAATAGCCATCTTCAAATACCTGAATGGCTGCCATAAAGAAGGGCTACCGTAAAAAAGAAAGGCTACCCGTTTCCAATGTTTTTATCTTTGCATCTTTGTCTTGTTCTTGACCCCCATGTCCTGTTTTCCTTGTACTGGACAACACCCTCTACTTTATTTTTATTTCTTCTTGTCTTTTGACATTGAACCGTGAGTGCATCTATATGACATGTTTAATGCACAGTAGTCTAATAACAGTGCATAGTAGCATGCCAAGCCAAAATCATGCTAATACACTACTGAGCAGTAGTATTAGGCTCCTGTGCAGTTAGCGTCACTAAAAAATCAAGTGATGACACTACTGCACATTTAGTTATTACGTCATTAAGCAAGTACTAAACTAAATGTGCAGTAACTACTGCGCATTAATGAGCGTGTAGATGTACTCAGTACGTCTAAAATGCAGGTGGGAATCTGACTGCTGCCTGGGTTGACTTTGATTTGGCTAGTTAACACAGGTAGCAATAGAGTTAAGGAAGTGGAGATATTTATGGGTTTTCAACTCAAGTACTAGCATAACTAGGGTAGATCAAGTGGGGCGCCAAACTCAGGTACCAATTTAGAAAAAGAAAACCAAAATGGTGCCTGCTTGTGGAGCTTGCAGAGTAAATGGTTGCCTCTTTCAAGTGCTTTAAGTCAGGATCCCTTCTTTGTCTCCCTAGCACAAAGGGGTCTTGAAAAAATTGGCTCTTTCAGGCTAAGGAAGCATGGCAACACGCAGTTAATTGATCACACACATTTTTCATAACAAATAATACTGAATGATCCCATGCTCTCCACCTAAACTTCTTAACTTCTTCAGACTAGTTTTTGGTCTCAGTAGCCACAGCATATAACTGGGATATGGATTTTACAGGTTTCCTCACCTGTAAAATGGGGGAAATGATCACAAATGCAGAGTCAGTTTTAATATGTTTGTATTGTTTTAAGATTCTGTGGAAGGCCCTGAGTAAAACTATACATACATTTTAGTGAATTCCAGTTCTATTGACTTATATAATGCCAGGGTTTTACCCTACAAGAGTGAAGTTAATGAGTTTTGTAGATGCCAAACATGTATTCTCAAATATTATTAATGTGGATCAGCACTTAATACTGCATTTTTCTTCATTAAACTCTGCCTGTAGGGAATTACGCCTTTAAGAGCCCTTGATATAAACTTGTTGAAGCTGGCTGTTATGAAGAGATTCATATTGCACAGTTCATCAGCTAGAACTCAGACCCTGAATGAAGCAGAACTCTGTTGGGTCCTTGACTCAGTGATTTATGAACATAGGCAGTGCCATAGTGGAAAATAGATTAAGAAAAACCCTGAATACAAGAATGGAGCAGTTTAGGGCCCCACTAGAGTTGAAAATCTCCAGAAATATGGAAGAGAAGCCAAGAAGGTTTAAAAAGTACAACTCTCTATTTTGAAGAAGTTGGTGTCATCCAAAAGGATGAGAGTCTGAAGGCAGCTTTATTTCCAACAATATCTAGTATTGAAACATTTGATATTTTTAATATCTTTCTGTTAATTCAAGCAGAGATTAATTCAAGAGGAGGTTAATTATATAATACAGAAAGTTGTGATTACAGCTCTCCAAAACAAAATGAAATACGACAGAAATATTTTAAGTATCTTATAAAAAACCCCCATGAAAACAGAGATGAGGTTGTGACTGATTTGGAAATGAAGCTGGAAGACACAGAACAGATTATATCACTGTGCAGGAATTTCCACTGTATAGAAAAAGAGGATGAAGACAGCACTGCTAGATGAATTTAGGTACATGAAAAAGGGTACACGAGGAGAAAAGCTGAAGATCCATTTTCTTGACAGACCTATGCTTACTCGGTAGTTAAACACTTTTGTTTGTTTAGTCTTTGCTAAGTAATTCTGGTCCTTCTCTAAGTTGCTCAGAACCTCTAACCATACTGTTCTACTTTTCCCCAAATGAAAATGTCATTACATAAACCCTAGTACTCTTCTTATTATAAAAAAGTCCTTTTTACATATGTATGAGTACTTATTTAACGATTTTGCAACTTTAAACAAGTGAAGGATTTTGCCTTTTTTTCTTAGGTTGATCATTGAATGATAGCATATCCTCTTAAGAATTTTTTCAGTTATTTTGGTCTCTCCACTTTTATCCTCCTGATACAATGAAAGACTTGACTTGTTTTTATCTTGATAATCGGTATTTTTATCCCTGTAACTTTTTTCCCCCTTTATTATCTACCCAATCACTTAGTTTACATTTTGCTGTCAAAAATAGGGACTCCAGGCTGGATCCAGGCCACAAACCCCTATCATCTGGCCCGCAGCACTGTCTTTGGGTCTTGCACTGAATCCACACATCGCATGCAGAGCCTGCTGGACTGGTCCTGTGTGCTGGATTGGACAGACAACACTCAGAGCTAGTTCAATGCACATGTTGCATGCAGCACCTGTGCCAGGCTGGCCCAGGTCATGCTCTGCATGTGGTACCCACATAGAGTTAGTCCGGGGCATGCTGCTCACAACACAAGCCTGAGGCCAGTCTGGTGCACCACCTCTGGCATACGGGGCTGGTTTCCAGGCCTTATCTTGCACACTGAGTCTGATGCTCAGGGCTAGTCTACATGCCCAATCGAGCCCATGGACCAGCCCTACAGGATTGCATCCAATTCTGGGCTCCACAATTTAGGACGGATGTGGAGAAGCTTGAAAGAGTCCAGAGGAGAGCTATGTGCATGGTCAGAGAGCAAGAGAACAGGCCTTATGAGGAGAGGCTGAGAGCCATGGGACTCTTCAGCCTGGAGAAGTATAGGCTCAGGAGTGACCTAGTGGTAGCCTATACGTGGCGTGCATCAGGATCTGGGGGAATGACTGTTCACCAGAGCACCCCAGGGGGTGACAAGGTCCAACGGTCACAAACTTCTGCAAGACCGTTTTGGCTGGACATAAGGAAAAACTTCTTTACTGTCCAAGCCCCCAAGGCCTGGAATAGACTCCCTCCAGAGATGGTGCAAGAAACAGTTGGATGCTTATCTTGCTGGGATCCTTTGACCCTAGCTGACTTCCTGCCCCTTGGGCAGGGGACAGGACCCAATAATTTTATGAGGTCCCTCCAGCCCTAATATCTATGAAATCAATTAAATAGAGTACACCGTCTGGGTGAGGTTGACACATCTGGTTTACATAATGACTAAGCGGGGATAAATTCAACATAAGAAACCCTTCATTTTATCCTTTACCTTCTACCGCCTTCTAGCTTTCTTAATATCACTGTTGCTAGTACTACATTGGACACACATTCAGATTGTATTCACTGGTAGCTGTAGGGCCTCGCATATAACATAGCATTTCAAGCATCTTGCAGACTGGCTATATACCATATTTTCTCACATAAAACATGCCCCACAATAAAATTTAAGCCTTGTTTTTAAAAGGGAGAGTGAAGGAATAATAACTGGCCACTGTGGCATTTTTAATAATCCTTGATCCTGCCTATACATGTGCTCATTCATGTTTTAATTAGAATGAGTTGGAGCACTCAAGCAATGGCTTGATTGAGTCTGCTATTCATTCTAATTAAAATGCTATAGCATCACCTCATTGTCAGGTCTATTAAGACCCATGCATTTTAAAATGGCTATTGAGGTGCTTTAGCTAAACCTCATTGAATGCTAAAGCACCCCATGGTCATTCTGAAATATGTGGGGGATTAATAAATGTGATGATGAAGCTTTTTAATTAGAGCAGCTCTCCAGGAATTTCTTTAATTAAAACACACATGCTTGGGGGTGGGCAGATGTATATGCAACCATGGATCCCCAGTGACCAGTGGGAATATAAGAAAAAGTTGCAAATAACATCCTGATGGAGCCTAGGATCCCACTGTTGTATACCATTTCTAAAATTTTCTGAAATGTTCTATATTAAGGAGGAATACACATCCTCGTCCATTGGCA
>NW_017728992.1:113733743-113734730 GCF_001723915.1 Gavialis gangeticus
TGATCTACTCAGGTCCCTTCCGACCCTAGAAACTATAACTATGTTTGACGTAATTATTTCGTACAAATTTCTCTGACAGAAACTTCTCATTCTACTTTTTTTTTTCTTCAGGTGAAGATTATTTGGTCCTGATAGACAATCTTTTGGGTTTTTTTTTTTTTACATGCCTTCAGGTTGGATTAATAGCATTAGTTGTCTTTGCTTGACATATGATGCATAACTTCACCTCAAGCTGAAGTGCAAAATGGGTGTTCCTGAAAGCCTGTTTTAAAATACATTTACATTTATAACAGAGAGAACATAGAAGTAAGTATGCCAGCCAATTACAATTCTTTTTGAATTAACATCTTTTCATTTTTCCTGTAAGTCCACCCTGCTCTCTTCTACATTGATTCTTATACTGGGCTCAGTCCAGTAGCCTCTGATGTCTTTCAGTATTTCATTAAGCAACGTGAATAATATCTGTAACATATTGATCATTTCCTCCTCGTATCAGGACACAGTGTATATACAATATGCCTTTTTTTCTCTTCCTTTTTAAAAGTATAAATATACAGATTCTGTATGTGCAAATTCATTCTTATGCTTTGACCCCTTTTATACCAATATTCATTATATAAGAGGTAAGTTTCACTCTTATGTGATTGGTGTGGTGGAAGCCCACAGTCAGCTGCTTTGTGCAGTGCATTGTGGGAGTGATGCACACCAAAGTATAGTCTCCTGGGTGGATCTGTGCTCTTTGCTCATTGTCTGTGTTTCTGTAGTTGCCATCCCCATTATGATAGTGCCCTGTGCTTGTGTGTGCTGTCTGCTGTTGGCAAGTACCAAAATTGTCTTGTAGAAGTGGTAGAAATGGGTCCAGGGGTCAGTACAGTCAAGGTCTTGAATCATATCCCTATTTGTGGGTTCCATTTATGTGAATTTGAGTTATGCACTGTTTTCCAGAAACACATGTAGAACATAAAGCGAGGGAAACCTGTATATGTT
>NW_017728992.1:113739730-113746273 GCF_001723915.1 Gavialis gangeticus
GTCTGTGTTTCTGTAGTTGCCATCCCCATTATGATAGTGCCCTGTGCTTGTGTGTGCTGTCTGCTGTTGGCAAGTACCAAAATTGTCTTGTAGAAGTGGTAGAAATGGGTCCAGGGGTCAGTACAGTCAAGGTCTTGAATCATATCCCTATTTGTGGGTTCCATTTATGTGAATTTGAGTTATGCACTGTTTTCCAGAAACACATGTAGAACATAAAGCGAGGGAAACCTGTATATGTTGGAGGGTCAAAAACCAACCAACCAAACAAAAAACCCTCAAACAAACCCAGGGCTTGATTCTTTCAGTAGAAGTTGGCAAAGTTTCCCATAGTGCTTAACTACTACAGGAGTTCATTTTTGGTCAGCAGAATATTCCATCTACCATGCAGATGAGTTCACATTCCATTTTGCCTAGATGAGAATCAGTTGACCAAAACCTTCCTTCTGGAGCTATAGGCAATCTTTTACATGTGTATGGTCAGGCCACAGACAAGACTGAAGACTAAATTGACCAGTTAGAGGTATGAATGGCCAGTCACAGGAGACTGAATACTAGCTGCAAACTCTTCAAATGTCTTGTTGTCACCAACCTCGTTTCTGTGTTGCTCAGGGTCAGTTTCAGCCAGCTGTTCTTTCTCCATGAGCTATTTTGGACGTAGTAATGTACTGAAAGATAAATAGAATATTGTCTGGATATTGCTAGCATTTGAGTCCAGGGCATTTGATCAGTCTAAATAGTGTTGAAAAGGATAGAGAAAACATAGTTCCTCAAGGCTCTGTGAGGGAGGGATCTAGTGATGGAGGTGCAGTTTTCCATCACTATTTGCTAAGTACATCTCTTCAGGAAGGACTCGAACTATTTTAATATATTCCCTTGCTTCCCTGGATCCTTTCTTGGTTTAGATAGCAGTACTATTACCATATTTTCTTGCATACAACAAACATCTCCCCTCCCCACCCTCACCCCAAATTGGGATGAGTATTTTAAACAAGGAAGCTGCTTTCTTCTCTGGAAAAGAAACCGCCCTAGAGACACTGTGCATGCCAACACTTCTTTCTGCTCAGCAAACTGAATGGGCAGTCTTGTGTTACCTCTCCCACAGATGTAGCTATTGGCTGAGCACTGTAGCTTGTACCCAAAGCGACAAATGAGCTACTGGTGCTATCTTGATGAAGCCTGTCATATGGAAACACCAGGAACTTATGTAATGAACTAATGATAGTAAAGATCTAACAGTCTTGCTACTGTTGTAGCAAGGCTCTGGGGCCTAACCTTGTGTGACAGTGTAAGATCTCCTGAGAACATTTATTGCCCAGGAAGTGTGAAGACAATCTGCCACACCAGAGAGCTTCTGATGCCACACTTTTTGCATATTCTATCTTTCCAGGAACACTTACGCTGTGTCATGTAACTCAGCCAGAACCCTGGAAAATGTTTTTTTTTCTACATTCTGCCTTCCAGAAACGATTGCATCTTTTACTTTGGGGAGTGTAGTATGGAAAAGAAAAAAAAAAAGGTATCTTATTTGTAGACTATTTACAAACATATCTATTTTTGTAGAAACTCTAAAAAGTTGTAGTTTGATTTTTTTTAATGGATTCATAGATTCATAACCTAAATTGTTACTTTCCAAATGTGCTACTTAATACTACTTTTTTCTAGCTTCTGTCCAACTCAGCTAAAGGGGAGCTATTTACTGCATACTGCTGTGATTGCAGTGACAGAATTCTGTCAAAAGAGATGCGTTTGCAGTTTTCTTAACATTGCAGTTTTGTCCTATTTCAACAATGTGATTTTTATCAGCCCTGACAACTTCTAACAAAAAAGAATGATGATTTAGTACAAAAGTAATAAATTACACAGTAGCAAATAAAGTTGTTCTTCCATAGGATTAGAAAATGGTGCTGGCTGTATTCACGCTTTGTAGCACCGATGGGAATTTTATTGAACACAGTGATATGGTCCTGAGAGATAAGAGCTTGACTATTGAACAAGTGCTGTAAATGAACTGGTAGTACATGATTAAATAGATTTAATTTAGATTTATATAAAAAACCTTAGGCACCTTACAAAAGATTCATAGTGTACATATCTAGTCGTCAGCTTTACCAGACTTTCTAAATTTTTGAAGTTAACAATTAATCTCCCAAGAGTTTTCTCCTCTGTTGGAAACAAAATTTGGTCTTGCTTTGCTACATTGGACAAAAGAACTTTACTTCCTGTGTGGTTTATATACTTTATGTGGTATAACTCACATGTACATTAACCTTTTCAAAAAATATCCATTGCCTTTAGCAAGCCTTAATAATTCATTAAAATGACACTAGTATAATATTCGCATGGCTCAAAAAGCTCAGTGTTGCAAGCTTCTTGTTCAGAAATCAGTTGTTTTGACCTTTTTGCCACCCTACACTGCCTGTGGAAAGTCTGACTCACACCCCTAAGAGGTCTCAGCAAAGAATTCCTTGGAATTTTGAATGAAAAATAGAAATGTTGTTTGGCACAGAGTGACCACATTTATCTGCCCTGTGAACCAGTCAGCCACTTTCTGATTGGGCAGATTTATTCTTTAACAAAAAACTACAATCCAAATAAATATAAAACAAGCGAAAAAACACCCAATAATCAAAACTCTATTCCTTGCCAAAGGACAAAAAAATCCCTAGGATACCTTACCTACCATCCATATTTCCTTCACAACTTGCCTGCCCTCTCTCCCTCCATTTAGGGAGTTATCTTAAATTTTCCAGCTGGAACTTACCCTTATTAGCAAATTCTTTTCAGCGATGGGTGGACTTCACTTAGAACAGGGCTGGCTGCTGCTTTATTTTCTCAAGTCCTTGGAGAAGAATGTGCTTGTCACACTTTAAAGGTAATGTAAGCTTACTTCAGCTATTTTAGGTAGTTTTATGTATCTTACTAAAGGTATGGTACTAAAGGTATCTTACTAAAAGGTATGGTAGAAAAGGTAAGCATGCTTGGTCTCTATTATTAGAGGAATTTAGAGCTTTGTGCTGGTCTGGGGTAAGGGCTTTTAGTGTTGGATGTGATCTCCCAGTTGTTCTAGTTGTAAATGTGAAACACCCTAAAATCTAAAATTTGAAACACCCTTATTTTGAAAAGAGTAGGAAAATAATGGTATTATCTTTTGTACCTTGAGACCTGGTCGGTGGTAGAAGAATAACCACATGGTGAAAGAAGTGTTGCCACTTTTTCTTCTTGTGCAGTTAGTGTTTAAGATTCAGAAGTCTGCTTTCCAAGCTCTGTGGGTGACCGTGATGATTCTGATCTCTCTTCATGTTCAGTACAAGGGACTGAAGGTTATAATATCGTGTCTCCTGTGGTTTTTGAAGGAATTAAATAATAAAGCTAAAGAAGAAATAGTGCAGAAAAATGCCCTTCCCTGCCTAAGAAGGAGACCTAGAGATGTGAATTTGCTTCAGAAACAGTGGACTTGAGAAATCATTCTCATTCACCCTCTCCAGGAGTTGCATTTCCCAAAGTCTTTGCTTCAGTAGTACTCAGCCTGTAGGAATCATCCGTGTCAGTTCCCCGGGGAGTAGGAGTGAGTTGCATTGCCTGAGTTACTGTAGGAAAGGCACTGATGATTTCTCTGGAAGGAGCAGTCCCACTGAAGATACTGTACTAAAGGCAGTGTGCATAAGGCTAAGATTGTGCTGTTTGTTCCCCCCACATACTCCTTTGCCTTCCATGGACTAAGGAAAAGTAACTGGAAAAAAGGGCCTGTGGGTCAGGAGCTAATGTAAAGGAGAGTACTTGTTAAAAGCACAATAAAGAGGGACAAAAGGAGGTCTGTTGCTGAGCTCTTGTACTAATCTTTGGAAATTTCCTCATTGTTCTCCCCACATCCACAAAGCTTGTCATAGAAGGAAATTAGATTTGTTGGACTCTTCATAAACCTTGATCATGTTGTTCTCCTCCAAATGCTTAGAAATAAAGTCCTTGATGACATGCTCCGTGATAGTATGTAACACAGATCAGTTGTAGCAAACTAGACTTCTGTCTTAAACCAGTGAGTCCTTCCCACCATTAGTCCAATGAAATCAAAACTGTAGATGAATCACTAGGTTATGATAGGCCCCTCTTCCCAGAAAGCAGTAGCTGGTAGGCTGGAGTGTCATTCTAGCACATCAGTTCCAAGGCAATATTCTAAAGCACTTCTTCAGTGGCAGGTCAGGGAGGAATGGCCATACATAAGAGGGAACGGAGAGGTTTCATCCAAAGCTGGAGACTAGAAGTCTGATCTGCATTTAACTTGGTTGTGTTTTCCCTTTTTCAAATTTTAGGGTTGTGCGAAATGGCACCATTTTATTTCGACTTGAGTTTTGAGGTTTTGATGGAACAGCATTTCATTTTGAATTTCATTTCAATTTGAAACTGCTGTTCCGTTTCGCTTAGTTGAAACAGTGACAATGTTTCAGCGTTTCACCCATTCGTTATAATGGGGAAGCTCGAAACAGCCTCTTTTATCTGGCAGGCAGATGGGGGCTGACAACCCCAGGAGGGCTGCGGGGTCTGCACCAGTCCTCTCAGGGCTGTGGGCCCCTGATCATCCTGCCAGATGAGGGAGGGAAGCCGGGTGCTGCTGCCTGGGACTGGGGAGCTGGGGAAGGGAACTGAGCCCGATCACTCAGTTCCCCTCCCCAGCCCAGTCGCAGTGCTGGAGAGGGGAACTGAGCCCAGGCTCAGTTCCTTTCCCCTGCGCTGTGATCGGCTTCCTGCAGCTCAGCCGCGGGAGGCAGGGAGAGCCAAGGCTGCACTCCCGGCTGAGCCACATGGGGATGTGGAGCCACTGGGAGCGCAGCCCTGGTTCTCCCCTGTCTCCCACCACCTGGCTGCTGGCTGCTTTGAAACTCAAAACATTTTGAAAGTTTCAAAATGTTTCAACTTGTCTTGTTTTGTTGCAAGGCTGTTTCAAAGCCCTTCATTTTGATTTGATTTCTCTGTTTCGAGCTCGAAATGAGTTGAAACAGTGTTGAATTGAAACAGCCGGTGATATTTTGCACAGCCCTAAAATTTATCCCTCCATGTCTGACACCTCTCACAGATATAGATGGGCAGGGCTGATGGATTCTGTGTGGGAAGTGTCAGCATATGCATTTTAAAAAGGGAACAAGAGAAGTAATTTTCCGTACGCCTAACTGCTGTTAAGAGCCTTTTTGTGTGCCCATGTATTTCAGTTCTCACAGAGGTGTGTTATATATCAGTCAAAGTGGTAATGTACTCTGCACTTTATAAAGTGCCATGTTGATTACTAAAGAGTGGTATAAACTCTTGGAAAAAAAAAGAGAGTGAATCTTGGCTAGGAGAGTGTATCCCATTATTCTGATTTGTGATTTGCATTATTTTTCTTGTTTCTATTGGCTTTGATGCTGGTCTATTCTAAAATCCCAGTCAGTAAACAGTACATATATTTGCATGCCTTTAGTTTACGCCACAGTACAAGCAGTGTCATTCAGGTCAAGGAGTGTATATGTTATGAACAGTGAATGCTTTACTATATTTTCAGGATAAATCTATAATCTGAGAGACTCCATATTCAGTTTCCTTCATAATCAAGCATGAATCTGATTCTTTTTCCCCATCCCAATCCTACTATACTTATATGACTTTTGAACTTGCATATGATGATAAGGAAGTCCATACTTTCTTTTATTGTCCAAAGTCTGAAAAGAGATCCACCTCCTTTCTTCATGTTTTAGCTGTACAGTATGAGTTAGAAAATAAAATGACACTCTGGGCTAAATACATCCCTGATGTACCAGAACAGACTTGCCCAATCTGTAGAAAAAAGATGTAAACTCCAAATTAAGTTAAGTATGGGTCTCTGCCTTTCTTGTTAACAATGTGTTGGCAAAACTCCAGAGGCAACTGCATAACAGGGTAAATAATGTACTTTTAAAAATATCTCTGAAGCACCTTGAATAAACTTATGGCTTGAATTGTCATTCTATCAATTAGCATCACAAGTGTAAGACTGCTGAGGGGTGGAAATAAGACATATGTTTGTACAAAACCAATTTTTAAAGGTCAACTGCACCATTTATACTGAAAATGAGAATCAATATTTATGCAACAACATGACTGCCAAATAAAATTATAAATGGAACCTCTCTGCCATTAGCTTGTAGATATATGTCTAAAATTTCAATTATATACCTAGGGGAAAATAAAATGTGCTAAAATTTAATTTGGATTGTGAATGAAGTCTCATATGGAAAGTTAACTGTTTCCACTGCTGCTTCATTCTGTTATTTCTTTGCTGTTTACTTGCTTACTTTATTCTGTTTCATTTTCAGTGCCCCATTTCCCCCCATATTATCTTGTCTACCTGGATTCTGATTTTATTTTCCCCTGTAATTTATCCATTGCAGTAATATGATGCCTCTGCCTCAACTGGCTAATTAGGTATAGTCATAAAACTCTATAAATAGAAGAGGGGATTGGGACTCACACTGCAGGAAAGCTAAGTAGCTCTCTGTACATTTTAAACGTTTGGTAATTGATGTTTGTTCTGCAGGA
>NW_017728992.1:113751273-113753686 GCF_001723915.1 Gavialis gangeticus
GATTCTGATTTTATTTTCCCCTGTAATTTATCCATTGCAGTAATATGATGCCTCTGCCTCAACTGGCTAATTAGGTATAGTCATAAAACTCTATAAATAGAAGAGGGGATTGGGACTCACACTGCAGGAAAGCTAAGTAGCTCTCTGTACATTTTAAACGTTTGGTAATTGATGTTTGTTTTGCAGGAACAGAACATAGGGTTTTCATATGCCTTGGTGACTGGCAGTGGTGCTCTCTCTGGGTTTGCATGGAAGAGTTTAGTGAGAATCTTTGCAAATACCATTGTCTTCAGCATATTGCCCTATACTTTATATCTGCAATTTCAGTGCAAAGTTACTTCTGCCATGTTATGAAAAATAAAAATAAATAGAGTCATTCTAATTTTTATTTTTATATTATACACTCATTTAAGTGGGGAGCAGGGCAGGATTGCAATTTATAGATTAACTCATTCACAGACATGAGCTTTCATGAGCTACAGCATACTTTGTCAGATGTTTCGTAGCATGCTTTGTCATAGCATCTGACAAAGTAGGCTTTGGCCTATGAAAGCTCATGCAGCCTGACTTGAACCTTACGTGACTAACTACCTCTTTCTACATACATTTAATTTGCATATTCCTGCATTTAACAAATTTATTGCCTACATGGTAGAATAGTCTTACCTGAAATCATCAGTAAAAGTGCTGTCAAATACAGGCTTTGTTCAATTAATTTAGTGTGTGGTGTTTTTATTGTTTTTTGGCAGGCACTGAAGTTGGTTCACATTTTGAAATGTCAAAACTTTTGTGAGAAAAGCAAGGATTTCTTAGGCTGATATCTTTTACTGGACCAGCTATATAGTTGGAATAGTTAGACAAGCTTTTGAAAGCAAGGTGTTCTTCATCAGGTTTCGCTACTGATTAAATACTAATAGTCCACTATTTAAGTTGGTCAAACACACTGAAAAATTCTGCAAAGGCACGTGCAAAAAATAGTTGAAATCTTAAAACCTGTGAACATTTTTCAGATAATTAAGCTAATTGGCTGAAAGTGACTGGTTTGGACATTGGAGTGATTCTGCCAAAGAATGTTAAAAAGGATACATGAAGCTATGTACATATCTTTTAGGAACATTTTAAGAATTACTACCCTCATGCCTTTAAACAAAATATTCTCTAGTTATGTGAGGTCCCCCTTAAACTGAATAAAGGATCCAGAATATGTTTGCCAGCACCCTGTGCTAATCCTTGCTGTAGGGTTTTATCCTGAACAATTTTTTTTTTCTGTCAGCCTGACACGGACATAATCAAACTATGTATTTTTTTGCACCTTACTTTGGCCCAATGTCCAAAACCACCAAATCTAGATCATGTTTGTATTCAGCATATAAACCATATATATGTACCAAAAAAGGAACCTTGTCTTGACTGGCATTGCCAAAAGAGGTCTGACAATAAGTAGCTTAAAGTCAGTTTCAACAAATGCTGGTCTTCTGTAAGTAAAGATGTGGCACTTGTTATGCGAAAGGTGCTTTCTGTATCTGAACATGCTGCCATTTAGGTTCTTTTTTAGTACATGTGATGTACCAACTACCAGCTTCTAGTTTTGACTATAGAATTGTAAAATGAGTGTGTCAATACTCTTCTTGAAAGCATTCAAAGACTATTTAGTTCTGTGCTTAGGGCCATATCCACAAAGGGTCTTAAATGTGATGATGCTAAGCATTACTGTAACTGACTTTTAGGTGCCTGATTTTCAGTAGAATTCACAAACCTGAATTTGACCCCAAGTTTCATACACAGTGAATAAGGAGAGTTATGCATCAGGAAAGGAATTTGCAGAATCCAGCACACAAACACGGGGTACCTAATAGAAAGTGATGAAAAGTAGTTAGTTGATATTCAGCTTGGATTTAATGAGTTTCTTCCATGTAAAGAGGAAAGAGGGCCATCTTCTCCTAACCTGTTTAACCAGAAATAGACTGTTTAGAGGGGTGGATAACACAAAAGATTCAGATTATCCTCAGAACTGATAGAAACATAGGGCATGGCCATATGGCCAATTTACCAAGGGATAAAGGAAATTGTGCAAGGCAGTTACTACAAAGAGGCCAATGCATGTTAAATCCCCATCCATTTTTACCCCACAGAATTTTTTTCATATATTCATAATCACCCAGCACCATCTGCTGTTTATTGAACAGACTACTGGAACTCTACCTCCTTGTCTTCTAGTATTTGACCCTTTTTCCTCTGAAGTCCTGAACCTCTCCATGTATTTGTAGCTTTGTTGCTTTCATGTTGGTAAGCTCTCCTGTTATTAGAAAATACACGCTGATTTTTTTCCTAATGTTTTCAGTAGCCAAGACCCTTAATGCTTTTCATTACTCTAGCTATCCCTTCTCATGACTTTTCCAATGTTATAACGTCC
>NW_017728992.1:113758686-113767343 GCF_001723915.1 Gavialis gangeticus
TCTACCTCCTTGTCTTCTAGTATTTGACCCTTTTTCCTCTGAAGTCCTGAACCTCTCCATGTATTTGTAGCTTTGTTGCTTTCATGTTGGTAAGCTCTCCTGTTATTAGAAAATACACGCTGATTTTTTTCCTAATGTTTTCAGTAGCCAAGACCCTTAATGCTTTTCATTACTCTAGCTATCCCTTCTCATGACTTTTCCAATGTTATAATGTCCTTTTTTTATCAATAATATAAAAAGAAAAATATGTAGGATTTCAACCATGACCTTGCTAGTCCTGTTTAAGGTGTTGGAATAATTTTCTCTCACATGTAAGATATCCAGTACTTCTATCTGGCAATACAATTCTTCTACTTTAGTTGAAACTTAAGCTGGTATATTCATCTCAGACCATTTCTAGACCTCTTTCCAGCATTTTTATAATATGTAACTGTTGATCACTTATATCTCTAGATCTACTGCAAGTGGAATAATATTATTATCTAATAACTTTATCTGTGTACATTGTAGAAAGACATTTACCTGCCTTTGATATTTTTTATTATTATTATTCAACTTCCCACTTACATTTGCATCTAAGACATTTTGTATTTATCTCATGGTGCTGCTAAGATATTTATACAGAAAGGATACATTTTTGTCTATTAAAGTAATTAACTTCACTGAGAACAGAATAAGGCCCAAATATGGAAAATAACACATTATAGATAGGTGGCTTCTTCCTCATAAAAAAGCTGCAAAAAACATTTCAATTCCTATTTTAGCACCACAGTAATTATAACAACATGGGACTGAAGCAAGCAAATGCCAGGTAGTCAGCCACATCCTGATTAATAAGCCCTTCACCAGCCATGGCTTTATCACTGACAAGTTGTCTGGTCTAGCTGGCAGCTTGACACTGCAGATCCTATGATGGCTCACTTCCTTTCCCTACCCCCTCCCACACAGATGCTGATTACTTCTATAGATATTGTGTTACAAATGTCACTATAAATCATGATGCTACAAATTCTTGCTTACAAGGATGGGTCATAGTGTTAGAGTTCACTGGATTAGTCCCATCCTGTTATCTGGTTTTGTGCTGCATGTGTATTTGTGTGACTCGCCTCCAAAGGCACTAACCGCAAAATTAACAATACATTATTTCATACAATGTTTAATTGTTTTTCCATCTCTCATTGATTTCATAGAAGATTGGAGTTGGGAGTGACCTCAGTAGGTCAATTAGTCCAACCTCCTAACCAACACTTTGTCTGCCCGGCTCTTAAAAACCTGTAAGGCTGAAGATTTCACAACCCCTGTGGGTAACCTGTTTCTGTGCTTTGCAACCCTCCTAGTGAGAATTTTTCGTGACACCTAACCTAAATGTCCCTGGCTGCAAATTGACACCATTGCTCCTTGTTCTGTTATCTTCCACTACTAAGAACAGTCTGGCTCCATCCTCTTTGGAACCATTCTTCAGGTGTTTGAAGGCTGCTATTAAATCCCCACTCCAACTTCTCTTCTGCAGACTAAATAAGCCCAGTTCCCTCAACCTCTCCTCAGAACTCATGCACCCCAGTCCTCTACCCATTTTCACTGTCCTCTTCCGGACTCTCTCCAATTTGGCCACATTCTTTCTGTAGTGGGAGGCCCAAAACTGGACACAATACTCCAGGTGTGGCCTCACCAATTGTGAACAGAGGGGAATAACAACTTCCTTTGATCTGCAGGCAATGTTCCTACCAATGCAGCCCAGCCTTCTTTGCAACAAGGGCCCACTCTTGACTCATATTCCACTTCTTGTCCACTATAATCCCCAGGTCCTTTTCTGCAGAGCTGGCATTTAACCAGTTGGTTCCCAGTCTGTACCAGTGCATGGGATTGTTCCATCCTAAATGTAGGGCTTTGCATTTGTCCTTATTGCATCTCATGAGATTAATTGGACGATTGGACCAAAAGTAGTCTAGGTCTCTCTGAATCCTATCCCTACCCTCCAGTATATCTACTATTCCATCCAGCTTGATATCATTTACAAACCTGCTGAGGGCGTACTCCATCCCATCTTACAGATTGTTGATAAAAATATTAAATAAGACTAGCTGCCAGAACAACCCCTGGGGTACTCCACTTGATACCACCTGCCAACTAGGCATCAAGCCATTGATTACTACCCTTTCAGCCTGATAATCCATCCACTTTTCTGTTCACCTTAAAATTCATTCATTCATCAAACCCTTACTTCTTTAGCGTGTGCTGCTCTCTAAGTCTAAACCTAGATCTTCAAACCCTGACCCCAGTACCATCTAACCATGAAAACACCTGAATCCTATGTGCTTATATGTCCACCAGTAAAGATCCCTTGATGACAAACACACCCATCTGCTGCTGGACCCATTAAGAACTAGCTAGATGTTGATGGTGCCAAACAACTAGGCACTTAAGGTACTCTTACATGCATGGGCGACTGGTGCCTCCTGAGTCAGGGGAGGCACTTGCCCCCTCACACCAACCCGGTGGGGGGAGTTCCCCCACGGCTGATCATGCCAACCCACAAGTGCCAGGGGTGCTTCTCCTGGCACCCCCACTCCCTGGCAGGAAATAGTAGTGACAGAAATTGAAAGGAAACTAGAAAAGTACTAAGGCCAAGACAGAATGAGGAACAATAACAGAGAGCAAAACCTTAGTGTGTGCTACTAAAGCAAGGAAAATATAATAAGACAACAAAATCCAGCTCTGTTCTTGGATACAGATGTGGGTAATTGCATATAAAATATGGAGATGACAGTGCTACCTTCCATAGCCCTGGGGTAACAATATTTAGAATACTGTGTTGATTTCAGTTTTGGCAGAGGTACTATTGCAGGACTACAAAAATTCAACAGACTGCAATATAAATGTATATGATTTGTAGTGAAGTGAGCCTGGGAGACTTTCAATGAAGCAAAATCTGGACCAAAATAAGTAAATTGAACATTTCCTGTACTAGTTTGCAAATTCAGATTCAAGGAGGGGGAGGGCAGGGAAGAGGGAAGAATAAAGAATAAACCAATAAAAGGCAAATGATTGTTGTGTCCAAACAGATAACTCAAGTCTAACGTATGATATAACTGGGATAATTATATAAAAGAAGAAATATTTCCTCATATTTTTAGGAGATACAGCAATAGTTACAGAAGAAAAAAAAGCAGCATATGAATTAAGTATACTGCAAGTTACTGGTTACAATAAATAGGATGAAAGTAAAACATACCTAGTGGAGGGGGACAGGATACCACCAGTGCAGACATTCATGACTTAATTAGATTAAAAATGCATTAGCAGTCAAAATCATTTCTTGAAAATGAAGGGGGTCAGACTGGATCACGGAGATAGTCTTTTGTGGCTTTGCATTATAAGATGCTAATTACCACCTTGATTATTTAGTGCATCAAGAAGCACACCTTCTATCCTATTCTATTCTACTCAGTATGTCCAAGGCTGCCTTATTCCTTAACTGGTAAATTATTTGATTTTGGTGCAGTCTATATAAGCACGTATTATAGGTATAGATTCCACTTTAAAAACATTCAAATCAACAACCCACCACTGCAAAAACATAAGCAACATGCCCAAGCATTGTTTTTAGAAATTTGAAAAAAACAAGCTGAATATTGACACTGTTTATAGAAAAGACTTTGGGATGTGGAGGGGAGAATCATATCTCATGAATGAAGACTGCTGTCAATTATGCATGACACAGATGCACAAGTCAGCATAGCTCTTCATGTTTTATGGAGTAGGTGCAAATTATTTCCTAAACTGCTAACTGCCACCCTCATGTCCATCCCTAAAGAAATCGATGGAGAGCATGAAAAGGAAGAACTCAGGTTTTACAGGGTTTTTTTTCATGCAATTTTCTGTATCTACTTTTCTTTTTTCTTTTTTTAAATTGACAAAATTCAAGTTGGCAGCGTTCCTCTAAGGATCAAGTAAGACCTTTTAAATTAGACACAGAAATGCCACAAATGCATGAAATACTTCTGGCGTCCTCCATTTCAATTTTTCTTTTCTCCACTGAGATTCAAACCCCCAAAAGCTGAAGAGCTGGAGTGTTTAGCATAAGTGACTTCCTCCTGTTGCTTTTTATGATTCTGATATTTATGCGTAACAACCGCTCCTCCCCCACTTCACTGGAGGGAGGAACAGGCAAGGGGAGAGTTTTTAATAGCTTTTAATAGCTTATTGATTTCACAGGATATAAATATTTCCATGTGAGCACTATTGAATTACAAAAGAATCTATAACTATTTAAAGAAAAGAGAAACCCTTGGTATGGTACGCAATATCTTAATAGACAATAACAATAAAAATGGGAATGGAGAGTTTCATCTGACTTGAATATATGTTACAAAGTATTTTTACTGCTATCAGCCAAGGAAACTAGAAATAGTGTAAGTGAGCAAAAATAACATAAGCTTCTTCACACCCCACTAGTAACTGTACCTTATTAATGGGCTGAATGGACTGCACACTTGCGGTGAGAGGCCAGTTTATTCTTGCACTGTATCAGGAAATATGGGCAATCCATGCATGGTTGTTGCTTGTATGATATAGACATCAATCCAGTAGGAACCAGAGTGAATTAAACCATTCTTTTTCTTAGGCCCCCTCTACATGTTACTGGCATTGTGCAATTAACTGGTTAACTGGGCAATTACACTGAGACCAGCTACACATGAAAAGTGCCTATCACACCATAAAAGCTATAAAGCGAGACCAAAAAATGTGTACTAACTTTATAGCTGGTTGGTTGCTATTCAGCTTTACATTTTCATATATAGCAGGGTATCCCCTGCAGCCACAGGGGTGCACCATGCCCAGCTGAGACTGATGGGACTCTCAGCTCTTGCAGTGCTCAGCAGATGCAGGGTGTGACTGTGAGCTTCCAGCCTCAAGCATCCATAGTATGCCCCTATGGCTGGGAGACCGCAGAAGCTGTGATCTCCTAGCTGTGAGGATCATATCACGCTCCCCATAACTGGGTAGTCATAGTCCCACAGCTGCTGGAACTCACAGCTTTGGCTACATCCCACACACCAGGGCTGCAAGTGCCCTACTTGCTGATGTAAAGGGAAAGTGCATTCCCTGTTGGCACTAAAGGGCTTGTGCTTTTCAACGTCAGAGTGTTTGCAGTTAGCAATGCACGAGCTGCACTTCTATAGAGGCAGAGAAAAGCATGGGATGGAAGGAGGGGATACAGCGCTCTGGCAAGGGCTGGACTTCAGGGGGTTGTTTCAGCCCCGTATAGGTATAGGATAGACTAAGGGACAGCTTTTGTTATCAGAAAGAGTGGGTGGGGGCTTTGTCTGTACCTTTCTGTTAAGTATCGATGCTTGAACCTGTAGTTATATAAGAAGCAAGGGTAAGATGTTCACTGAATAACACTGGAGTTTTAAGCAAAGTGAATGAGACATTGTTTATCATGTGAGTATTATGTAAGTTCTTGAAATTGTATTTGTATTCCCTTTGTGAGGCCTCAGGTGGGGTCCTTTTTAAATCTGTGTGATATTGCCTGTTTTCTAATAAAATGTTACAAAAAAAAAAAAAAAGAGAGCCCAGGAATGTGATCCCAGGTCCCCCTGTGCTAGCAACAAGGTGTGATAGGATCTTATTCTGGATCCCACAATCATGCCTCCTGCCATACAGAAGGATCCCATTTTAGATCCTATATTGTGTGGATCACAGATTGGATCCTATTGTGCTTTTACATTCTTATGTAGAGGAGGCCTTATGCCACATAAAAACTCATAAGATAAAAGCATTGGGTCATTACCAGAAGCCAAATAGAATAAGTTAAAAATTCAATTTACTAATGAAAAGCTCAGGTGCTAAATCAAAGGCCATCTCTTATCAATTCATCATCAATACTTTTTAAGTTTATGAGCTTCCAAGGCAAGCCAAATATTTATTTCACTGTCAGAACAAAATGAAAACACAGGGCTCTAACTTGAAGAAGGTAGAGTACCAGCTCAAACTAGCCATCAGTAAATGTAGTTTGTCTGTTTACCTTTTCTTACTGTTCTATCAGAGCAGGACTGTCTGATAGACCCAAACATGAACAATAAAAAAGTATTCAACCTTTTCTTGGGCATGTAAATTCTATAACATTTATAAGAGACTTCTGAATAAGTAGAATGAAAAGGATCTGTATACAGTAAAATTAGTAATGAGTGAACTCAAGGTGGCTGCTGGTCAATTTTGCAGGCAGATTGGGGCTGGCAGCGCCCCACCCTCCGTGTCTTATTGGCCAAGGGCCCCAGCAGTCTTCCCCCTCACCACTGATTGGCTGCAAGGGGTGTCTGTCATACAGCCCTGACCCTCACCCCTCACAAAGGGAGCCAGCATTTTATTATTGGTAAATTCCCCCCACCCCACTCCAGGGAGCCTGCCAAAAGCACAGAGCCTACCCAAAATCTCAGTGTCCATGAAAATTACAAAATTGCAATTTTAGTAAGTCCCTAGGAAATAGCTCTCAGAGGATATTAAATTTGTTATGGTCACAGATTTAGGACTACACAAGCTAAAGGAATAACCTGATTTACTCTCAAACAGCAGATACCTGTTGAACTTCCCAGCACCATCAACTATTTATTGTGCTACATTAGCAATAAAATTATGGCTTTACAAGGTCTTAGCATTTATTCTATTTCTAATTGGAATCAAAGCTATTAAGATCTGAGACCACTTCAAGTCACATTCACTGCTAAGAAAGCTCATCATCCTCAAAGAACATACTGAATAAATATGTATAAGCAATTGTTGAAATATAAATCTGTTTGCTCCAGTCTGTGAAAAAATAAGAGTTGTAGATAAATGCTCAGTACAGTTTTCATTTGAGCATAGCTTGAGTTTAAGCAAAGTCTGGATGAACTGGCAAATGGACAGATTGCTGTAGATCTAGAAGCTGAAATAGACTAGGATGGAGGTGAATTTTTTGCATCTTTGATGAATGTAGTTTTACTTCAGGTTTTCCTTATTTAGACTGATTTAGCCATAGTAGTGCAACAAAGGAGGCATAGATGGGAAGGACAATGGGACAGCAACCCCAGGTGCAACCTTCATGGGTGGCAAAGAAATAGTCATTCCTGCAGCTAATTGCACAACTTCTATTGGCTTGGTGGCAGCTCACGCTGCCCCAGATGTCGTGGCTGACCCAGGTACATAGCTGCCCTGCTGCACCTCTGTTCAGTCATATTTATGGATATAGAGGAAACTAATATTTGTTATAATTAGTTAACTTCACATTCAGAAATAAATCTCAAGACCACAGGAAGATAAGTATAGGTAATGACAATGTGGAAAAGGTAGAAAAATGTAAATATTAAAGAGCAATTATCACTGAGATCAATCAAAAAACTGAAGAAAAAAAATCAAGGGAAGAATTTACAGTGCTCATATATGCCTGTTAAGCCTCGTAAAAATAATGGTGTCAAGGACTTCAACAGAGTAAATTAAAGGTGAAGACTGTAGCTGAAGGAATGTCCTGATTGTATGGCTCTGACTTAGAGGCAAATAGCAACTTACAGCCACATTGCATGTTACACTTAGCATGTATTAAATGCACTTAAAAATGTGAGTAACCCCACGCTTAACTAGTAAAACATGCTAAGTGTGCTCACAATGTAGCAAAGTCCCTATTTTTTGCACAAGGAGCATCTCCAAATCATATTAAACATTATGCATTTGACAACACTAGACTGTTCCACTGAGATAATAAGCAATCTACAGTCCTCACTCAGCCATAATGTCAGCTCTGGATCCCTCTGATGTACCAAGCCTCTAGATAAGATAAGGAAAGCCACATGTCAAGAGTAAAAATCCTGGATTTTTGACTTGTCAGATTCTTCCAAGATCAAATGGAAAGCCAGGTGCTTTCAGCCCCAAAGGGTCCCAGGGCAATCCGCTGATCATTGGTAACAGTCCTGGCACCATACCACACCACACCATAGCTGGTTCAAGACTGCAGTGAGGTACCGGGGCTGGGACCAACAATCAACAAGCTGTGCATGGCACAGATCCTAGTAAACAGTACCATGTGACTGATCAGAACACAGTTTTAACACTAAGGGCATTTACAGATGTGCTCTGGGAGGTGGCAGGGGGGAGGTGCTTTAATTAGTGCGGTTCCATATAGTACAATGTGACTTTACATGGAGTAATACGCAGTCTCATTTCATTGTGTGCAATCCACTCTCCTATTTTGAAGTAGCATACAAGCTTGGTACTTTCTGGGATTTCTACATCTCCAATATCAGTAGTGCTGAAAAATAAAATGACAGTAGGACTGTTATTTAGATAGTTAATAAAATGTTGTAAATAGGGATCCTGGTAGTAAACTCTGCAGTACTCCTATGTGATTTTCTAAGTCTGTGTCCAAACATTCAAATCAACTAGTTGAACTTCAGCAGTTGAAATTCAAACTGGCAGCGGAAGCAGGGGGCAGGAACAAAGGAGGAGTACACCTCCCTGACCTGAGCTTGCAGGGATTTGGTAAGGAAGGCAAAAGCAGCACTAGAGCTTAGATTAGCTTCTGGGATTAGGGATAACAAAAAGTCCTTCTTCAAGTATATAGGTAGCAAGAAGAAGTCTCGGGGTAACATTGGACCCCTACGAGGCAGGGCAGGGCAGTTGGTGAC
>NW_017728992.1:113768080-113773050 GCF_001723915.1 Gavialis gangeticus
AGGAAGAACTACTTCACTATAAGAGTGGCCAGAGCCTGGAATAGGCTTCCGAGAGAGGTGGTGCTCTCACCTTCCCTGGAAATCTTCAAGAGGAGACTGGATAGGCACCTGGCTGGGGTCTTATGACCCCTGCCACCCCCAGTGCTCCTTCCTGCCCATGGCAGGGGGTTGGACTAGGTGATCTGTCTAGGTCTCTTCCGACTCACTGATTCTATGATTCTATGAAACTGTTGATTTTTTTTTTTCAAATGGCTTAAACTGCATATAAGTGAAAAGGGGATGTGCATGCTTTGCAGACCAGCCTGCAATGTGAAAAGGACCTAGCCAGGGGGACCCAAACCACATATCCCATCATGTTTTGCTGGCTCCTGTCTGCTTGGTTATGGGAGACAGCAGTCCAAGGCCACAGCTTAGGGCCAGCTGGCTGGTGCTCCAAGGGACTTTGCTTCCCCATTCTCCATACCTCCCCTCCAACAACACCCCTTCCCTCCCTTGGCTGTCAGGCTGTCATGCAGTAAACCTACATGTCTGTGGTGCTACATACTGCATGGCCGCGTTTGTCTGGATGCAACCAAACTGTGGGGAACTGGGCCCATGAGATTCTGCTCCCACCCCTGCATGGACATGGCCCAGTGGCCTAGGTTGGATCTGTGGTGAAGGGACGGGGGGGCCAGGGACACTGGTAATGATAACTGCCAAAACTACTGATAAACCCAAAAATGGCTCTGAAGCAACCATAACTTCTTTATTTGTAGTGCTTTCTTGTGAAAGTCTGAATGATCAGAGGTTGACATGAAAAACATGTTGGCAGATTTAATATGTAGTTGGTTCATAAAAAATATGAAGGTGAGACCAGTCTTAATTTCTTGAGCTATGACAAGTTTATGTTAATAATATTTCAAGTGTAAGATGTTTTACACTTAATAGGTATAAAAGGTTGAGTTTATTTTCCCTTTGACTGGTCCGTTATCTCTCTTCATGATTTTTCTCTCTTATAATAAGGTTCCTTAGTATAAGGTGATGTTTCTTTGACCATTCTAATTGTTAATAAAACGCGTTTGGTACAATGAAAGGTTTAATTGCAGCACTATAGCAGTTATAGTAGGAGGCCTATGCCTGCTATGGCTATAATTTTATTGGTGTGTGAGCCAGCTAAAGTAAATATAGCCCAGGTATATTTAATCTGTACTGCAGGTGCAGTGCAATGCAATGATTATTACCTTGGTGAAGGAGAGGAGGGTGGAATCTTAAACTACCATATCACCCTGCTGCTTCCTGCTGGATATTTATTTAATGGTGTTGGATTTTCTAGTGACTACTGTAACATGTTTCTGCCCTGTTGACCTCTAACAGGTGGAAAATAAGGCCTCTTTGAGTGTGAATCAAAACAGAGTTATTCTGTCACCTGTAACAGAGAGTGTCATTCAGCTTGGCCGACACAGTGCTTGTTTGGAAGAGCTGAAGCTTCTATCTCTAAAACAACGTGATGCAAGGCTGACTGCATACATTCAGGCACTAGCTAACAATTTATTTGTTATGCCTCCGGACTCATGCATTTCTTTCTATACTTCCCTTTATAATAATGCAAAGTTAGCAGTTCACAGTTCTGTATAATAGCTGAAACAAATTGAGTTAAAAGAGAAAGGGAGCATACTGCAAAGCAACATATTCTGCTTTTTGCACATCTGCTTCTACCATGTAGGTAGTAAGTAAACCCTAATCTGGGGAAGCTGAATGAAACAGGGCTAAATTACCAGTTTAGCTTGCACTTACCATGAGATAGGAATGAATACACAGAATTACTGCAAAGCAGCTGCTCTGTGGTAAATGCTTCCCTCCCCCCTCCCCCTCTTTGCCTTCTTAATTCAGCATAAATGTATTTGCCCATGCCCTTACATTAATTTTTTAATATCTGTATTAAAGATGTTATGATTCATAACAGAGTTAAATAGCCTGATGCAATATCTAACCTTAATGGTGTGAGTTACAGATATCTCTGACCCATTGGCTAGGTACAGACATAACACTTATTATGCATTACGTGTGCAGAAAGTGTTCTACAGCCGTAATTGAAGAGATGTTCACAGCGCATAGGGTACATCTACACTTGAATTAATGTGACTGAATACTAGGCCTGTGAGAAATTTCAGCAACCATTTCATTTCCGAGGTGTTTTGAGCTGTTTCAGCACCTGAAACACCTAATCCAAATCAAAACAGAAAGCTCCCAAACAAATCAGAAGGCTCTGAAATGTTTTGGAGAATTTCAGAGTTTTGGAGCCAGGCTTGCAGGGAAACAAAAACTGAAAAGAGGGAGGGGAAAGACAGCTCTGATATTGACATCTAGCTCCCAGTTTGCTTCCCCCAGCTCTCTGATCATTTCCCCAGCTCTTCCGGGGGGGGGGGTGCAGGCCCCAATCTGCACATGATCAGTCTCAATCAGCAGGCTGGGGCCAGCAGCAGCTGCTTGGTGCACCCTGTGCTGAGTGCCAGGAAGACTGCAGTGCTGCTGCTGGCCTCAGCCTGCATCGGCAGCCTACTGTAACCTGGCATGCAGATCCAGGGGGGCACACCCCCCAGGAAGAGCTGGGGGAATGATCAGAGAGCTGGGGAATTGAACCATGGGCTGGGGAATCCCTGCTGTGGGACCTGGCTTGGCAGAGATCTGTGCCCTACTCTGCCCTGCCATACTGGGTCCTGCCCACTGGGCCACAGAGTGAGGGCAGCAGGGCAGGGATCCCTGAGCCCACAGTGCCCAGTCCATATACACCTCTTCCCCATGCACCACCTCCCCATCCACCACTCCATCCTCAGCCCTGACAAACTCCCTGTCTTCCTGCCTCACTCTGAGAGCCTCAATCTCCCCTCTCTCCCCCCAGACTTACCTGTGGGGAGCTGAGGGAGGTGCTCTCCATGCTGCTTGGCTACTATGTGTGTATTTGCATGTGCATATGCATGTGGTGCCTCCTGCTTGATCGTTCTCCTCCTGCTCCCCACCCCACCCCACCCCCAGCCCCCTGCAGGATAAAACTCTTCCAGGCTGCAAGGAGAAACCCACTCTTTCCCATGTTTTTTCTCCTTTAAAAGAAAAAAAAAACCCATGTTTTTCTATGGTGAATGGAAAACCCAGATACCTGCTTATCAGCTTATAGCTAGTTGGTGTTTAATCCATTTGGTGTAGGAGTTAAGGCAGTACAGCTGCACTGGCACACAATGTATGTGTGTTAGAGAGAGAAAGAGAGAAATATGTGTGTGTGAGAGAGAGAAAGAGAGGTGTGTGTCCAGCTCTCCCTGTACCCCTTCCATTCCCACCCCCAATCTGTGGCAGATCCAGGCAGGAAAAGCACCCCCACCTCCCATCATGGTTCCAGGGAGATGCCAGTGCCCAACCTGCCCCTGGAAGCACTTGGCAAACAAGCAATCCCAGCCCCTGGGCATCCCCGGCCAAGCCCAGAGGCCCCTTAAAGGCCAACTTCTCAATGATTTCTGTTGGAGACAGAGCAGGAGGCTAGTCCCGAATACCAGGCAGGTATTCAGGAATGGCCTGCCCATTAAGCTGTGCTGTGGAATCTATGGCAGCCTGGGGAGCCTGTGGTACAAGCTGGAAGGTGTGCAAGAGCAGCCCCAAGCTGCTGGCCCTGACTAGTGCAGGCAGGCTCCAACCCACCTCCCCATCACCAAACAGTGCATGTTTGCTCTGTTCAATACTGACCTAATCTAGAGTGATTTGAGTAAAATGTGATACTTAGAGTGCTTCTGCCCCAGGGCTTTTGAATGTTTGTATTTAGCCACTAATTCCACCTTCTGAAATTAGCAGCAAATATGTTGCATACTGAGGAATGTTATAATAGATTATATTACTTTCTCTGGAGCAGAGAAGGATCTATACAGTAATTAGCAATAACGTCAAAGATATATCAGGCTTACAGAGTACCAAATGATTATAATGTCAAAGGAAAAATGCCAGCAGTTCAGTACAGCACAGGTGGAACAGCTGTCTTTCTGCAAAATACAATCACTTTGTTCTTAAACTAGCATATTAATTTGACCAAACTTGTTCTTCTTATGTTGTCATAAATGAATAGATGGCAAATACAGCAGCATTTTGAAAAAAAGGATGCAAAAATAAATTAATCTTCAGTTCTTAGCTGTTTCTACTTGGAGCCTAACCTCAACCTTCTAGCACTGGTAATATTTCCATACATCTGCAACCTGAAATAAAACATTGACAACATATACTTCTGTGTTGCTGAACTGGATGGTTAGATTAATGAATGTGCTTGAATAATCATATCTTCTAACTTGGTAGCATTTTAAAAAGCAAAACCACCTTCTACAGTGTTGTTGGCTGTAGAACTGTTCATACTAGCCTTTAAACAACCACCGAACCTGGCTAACCTCATTACCAGAAGCAAACTTCCTGTGGTCCAAACCACACTGAATGGATCCAGACCATGCCAAGACAAGAAATGTAAAACTTGCCAGCACATCTCTACCACACCCACAATAACTACACCCTACAACAGAACCATCATCATTCCTGGATCTTACACTTGCACCTCCAGAAATGTAATATATTTCATCCAGTGCACTAAATGCCCTCATGGAAAATATGTAGGAGAAACCAAAAAACAATTGTGCACCAGAATGAATGCATTCTGAAAATCCATCAAAGACAAAATGATCCAATTACCTGTGAGTCCACACTTCTGACAAGACAAATGCTCTCTCTTCAATCTCTCAGTTCTAATCCTCAAAGGAAATTTACAAAACACCTTTCATAGATAAGCCCATGAACTTCACTTTATAAATCTACTGGATACAAAAAAATCATGGTCTAAATATAGACATTGGATTTATGACACATTACAACCTCCTGGACATCTGATAACCCCAGAGTCTCCCTATGCCTAAAGAAGGGTGTTTGTGCCTGAAAGCTTGCAAAGAACATTTTCCTGCAAATATTTAGTT
>NW_017728992.1:113773635-113790200 GCF_001723915.1 Gavialis gangeticus
GTATTCCTCCTTGGTGGTGGTTCCAGTCCTCCATCCTTTGCAGGTCTTCCAAGATATCACATCTACCCAAAAAAACTCCTTCTGCACCTTGGTGGGGCAGGAGGGTTGTTTTTCTTTGATTTTCTTTTTCTATAACATATACATACCAGTTAGGACAATCTCAGGGTTATTATATATTTGGTATATCCTGCATAAGCCTCAGGAGACAAATGATGTCTTTTGAAGAATATATTGCTTAAGATTTCTGTCAAGAAAAGGCTTAAATGATGACGAAGCTAGCCTTTCCAATGCTGAAGTTGTGATTTTGAACTTTTTTCTCCAGTTCTGATTTGTTTGGAACTTATAACCTGAAGTACTTACCTCCTTGATTCTACTCTACAAAGTTTCTGGAAACTTTCTTGTCATGTCTGTACTTCCAAATCAGCTGTGTTCCTACCAATCTAAAACATCTTAATAGGCTATAATGATGCACAAGTTCTTTAGTGAATCACAGTTCATAACGTTATCAGCCATGCTTTGTTTCATGTGTTTGATCCTGTTTCTGCTGAATGCTGACTATCTCTAATAGATTATAAGTACCCTGTACATCTAATTAGTTCAAACTTTACTATGAGGAAGAAGTGGGATGGAAGGCATACGTGGTCCCTTTGTTAGGATGATGCTGTTGTGAAACGTAGTTTGTTGGCTTTCATCTAGGAATGGCATGCACAAGCATTCAGTTCGATGCAATAAGGCAGAATGAAAATGTCTATTGTATTGCTAGAATGGAAATCACTGGTCTCAATATAAAAATAAGGTATTGTCTAATAACTGATGGAGTTGTTGAAGGAAGTGTT
This sequence comes from Gavialis gangeticus, assembly GCF_001723915.1. Taxonomy (NCBI): domain Eukaryota; kingdom Metazoa; phylum Chordata; order Crocodylia; family Gavialidae; genus Gavialis; species Gavialis gangeticus. Next base: position 113,774,472 of record NW_017728992.1, read on the forward strand.
ATACTGGGGACTGTCAGTTCCTGTTGTTCAGAATCATGAGCCAGACCTTCAATGTCATGTAATTGGGTTAAAAATGAAATAATAACTAGGAAACTCTTCATGTTTGCTTTTGGGAGACAGAGGAAATTTTAGTGGTCACATTTACCAGCATTTCTCTGCAACCATTAGTGCTAGAAAGTTACCTTTTAAAATGAAAAGTGCAACTCCTGCACATGCCTCCAGGAGATAAGATTGTAAGTCAGATATAAAATATCAAAGGACATTATAAAATTTCAAGAGCTGGCAATACAGAAAGACATTAAATGTACTCATGCACCTTTACATACAGACTTTTTCAGTGGGGTTCTTTAACCTTGCTTAACAAAATTGAATGTACGTCTACTTTGGTTCTCTCCATGTGTCGTGTCTTCTGCATCTGCCCCTCAGGCCCTTATTCTGCCATTTTTCATTCACTGTGCATGGACAGGCTGATTTCAAGCCTCAGTGATTTCAGAAAGCTACTTCAGTTTTTCAGACATAGCATCAGATACCAACATCAGGATGTGTATGATGACTGTATACTCTTTTGGAAGGAACCAACCCATTTGTAGCCTGTGTATGCCTGAACATATTATTTGGGGCTTGGCAAATATATTATTATTGCTATTTAACATTTCTGATGCATTTGCCTTATAACTTGCCTGGTCAAATGGACAACCATCTTTTTAATGATGTCATTTGTATAATTTTTATATTTTGATTGAGTAAAACATTTTTCTTGTCCATCCTGTGATGTGACATTTTTATTGGGTCAATTGAGCTCTGAAGAAATGTTTTCATTTTCTTTGTTTTTAAATTAGAACTTTTATCTCTTTTACTGCTGACTTAAAAAATGCTCTACCAATTTTGGCTTGATGCATAATGGTCTCTGCTGTAGTTCTGGGTAGCTGGGAAGACTGTAACATCATTCTTTGCCCAGTAGGGACAGTTCTACCATGTAGCATATCCAACAACAAATATAGCTTTGTGAAAAACTGAAGCGTACAGGAACATGAGACAAGAGGACACATTCCTTCTGATTTTTAGTTCAAAGCTTGCAAAATGACAGATCATTGCTGAATGCATGACAGTGCAGACTAGTACTACCAGACTGACTCTAAGAGTAATTTCCCTGAGAAGCTGCCCCTGAATTCTTCAGATTCTTTTATGTAGTGTGACTGGTGTTTGTAGCACAATAAAGAAAGGAAAACATATTCTGACAGGAAATTAAAATCCAAGGTGTATTGCAAAAAATGAATAAAACTTTGAGTCTACTCTACTGCCTTATTCATGGGACACTTCATTGAAATCTATTGATATTAATAAAGTTTTGAATTAATTCAAAGTTATCAATGGGCTGCTTATCTCCAGTATTGCTATTTTTATACCAGGTCCATCATAATCATACAAAGCAAGAGAAGATATATTTTTTATATTTACAATATTCTCCAAAGCTTTGCACTGCCAGAAAGGATACTTGATGTTGTAAGGAACTTTCCATTGAAACATCCACGGACAATATAAATGAGATGCATGGCCTTGCTAATTCGAGAAGATCAGAGTCTGTCTGCATGGACAATTTTGAAAAGGAAAGTTCAGGCTTTTGTGGGTGGTCAGACAGTAAATCTGTCATCTTCTCTCTGGCCCACTGTTGCCTTACGGCATCTGTTCTCAATCTTTTGAACCCTACATCCCACCAACCATTTTGTCAAAAAACCCTGGTCCCACCATGATAAAATTGCACTGTTTGAGATTAATTAAGAGGTTATAGATTTCATAGATTTCAAAAACAGGTCCAGAGAGGTCTTGCTCCCCCTCTATGCGACGCTGGTCAGGCCACAGCTGGAGTACTGTATCTAGTTCTGGGCGCCACACTTCAAGAAGGATGTGGAGAACCTGGAGAGGGTCCAGAGGAAGGCCTCTCATATGGTTGAGGGCCTCCATGGCCAGCGCTATGAGGAGAGGCTGAGGAACCTGAATCTCTTCAGTCTCCTCAAGAGAAGACTGAGGAGGGATCTTGTGGCTCCCTACAACTTTATCAGGGGCCACCAGCAGGGACTCGGGGAAAGTCTGTTCACCAAGGCCCCCCTTGGAGTCACCAGGAACAATGGCCAGAAACTGAGGGAGGATAGATTTAGGTTAGATTTTAGGAAGAGCTACTTCACTGTAAGGGTGGCCAGAGCCTGGAATAGGCTTCCGAGAGAGGTGGTGCTCTCACCTTCCCTGGAAATCTTCAAGAGGAGACTGGATAGGCACCTGGCTGGGGTCTTATGACCCTTGCCACTCCCAGTGCTCCTTCCTGCCCATGGCAGGGAGTCGGACTAGATGATCTGTCTAGGTCCCTTCCAACTCGTTGATTCTATGATTCTTTGATTCCATAATTAAACATTAGGGCTGGATGGGACCTTGGAAGATCATGGAGTCCAGGCCTCTGCCCCAGGGGCAGAAAGTCAGCTGGGGTCACAGGATCCCAGCAAGATAAACATCCATTGTTTCTTAAAAGAGTCCAGAGTAGGTTCTTGCACCACCACTGGAGGCAGTCTAATCTAGGCCTTGGGGGCTTGGACAGTCTAGGAGGAGTTTGTGACTGTTTGACCTTGTCATCCCTTGGGGCGCTCTGGCATTCCCCCAGATCCTGATGTATACCCCTTACCACCACAGCAAGGCCACTGGGCAACTTTTGCAAATCCAGCAGGCTGAGGCACTCAAGGGAACCCACCCTTACCTCAGCCCCAGTATGAGGTATAGGGAAGACTAGGGCCTCCAATGGGACACTTATGTGCCTGTACACCAGTGCCAGGAGCTTGGGGAACAAACAGGAGGATCTTTTCCTCCCGCTAAACAAGAATGTGGTTTTCTTTTCCTTTTGTTCTTACCCTTCTACATAAGATGCAGGCTACCACCATTTCTCCGTCAATTCGATGAATGGGAAGTTTTAATATAGAAAAACATAGGGACTTACTATTATACAATCTTATTGTGTTTACAGACTGCTTCAAAATTTGGTCAGTGGGAAAAACCATTTGTGAAAAGTGAGTGTACAGAGGATCTGGATGAAAGGAAAAGGGTTTTTTTATGGCAATCTATTGGGAGTTGAATCGATTGTTCTCTAGGAAGGAACAAAGGACTGGTGCAGAATTCATAAGCTTTGAATCCAGTTCCCAAAGCTAAAACATAACCTAGAATGATACATTTGATTTATACATTTTTCTTCCTACCTAAAATTGTAGCTTTGTTTAACTCACTTTCACCCTTTTGCTTTTAAATTTCACTTCTAATGGGGCAAGCACATGCACCATTTTCTACTATGCTCTTCTTTTAAACTGACAATGTTCTATCAATAGCTATCACTGAAGAAAGCATCCTATCAGTGTTAAAATGCAACAAATCTAAAAACATTCAGAAGGTTAATTCAAAAATATTCTCCGATATTTGGATTCTTACTCAAATTGTGTTGAAACACTCCTAGCACATTAGGCCTAATAAATTAAAATAACATCTAGGAGAATAGAGATTTGTGGTTACAGTCAGGATGGCTTTAGAGTAGGGACATTATGTTTGTGAGAAGGAGAAATTATTGGGATATTCCTTCTTCTGATCTCAGTAGGAGCCATGCAATGCTGTGCAGATGATAAAATGTAGCTGATATAACATATTACCCAAACTCTTTTAACCAGAAAGTTTTCAGAAAATAGCAGAAACATGTCTCTCCTTGTTTTAACAAATTGATTTGATGATGGGGTTGGTTAAAACTAGATTTTTAGAACTCTTCAGATCTTTAAGAACAGAAAGAGATTCTCCTTTCATTGCAGACTGCCTGTCTGGAAGCATTCTAGAAATACTAATTAATAGGAGCCTGCACCACCTCCCTTGGAAGTTGGTTCCAGACCCTAGCCGCCCTGACCGTGAAATAGCGCCTCCTGATGTCCAACCTAAACCTACCCTCTGCCAGCTTGTGACCGTTATTCCTGGTCACTCCTGGAGGTGCTCGGGGGAACAGTGACTCCCCCAATTTCTGCTGATCCCCCCTGACTAGTTTATAACAAGCCACAAGATCCCCCCTCAGCCTTCTCTTTTGGAGGCTGAACAGGTTCAGGTCCCGTAGCCTCTCTTCATAGGGCCTGCCCTGCTGTCCCCTGATCATGCAAGTGGCCCTCCTCTGGACCCTCTCCATGCTGTCCACATCCCTCTTGAAGTGCAGCGCCCAGAACTGGACGCAGTACTCCAACTGCGGCCTGACCAGTGCTGCATAGAGGGGGAGGATCACCTCTTTTGACCTGCTTGAAATGCTTCTGTGGATGCATGACAAGTTACGGTTGGCCTTCCTAACTGCCTCCCCACATTGCCGACCCACGTTCATCTTGGAGTCAATGATGACTCCAAGTTTTAGAGTCACAGAGAAGTACAGCTGGAAGGGACCTCAGAAGTCATCTAGTCCAACCCCCTGCCTGAGGCAAGATCATCCCTGTCCCAACCAACCCATATACCTATTACCTAAACTCTATATATGACTACTGTCAACTCTGACATAATAGAGGTCTAACATTTGAACCTGCTACAGATAAAGCAGCAGAACCATGGCAGCCAATGTCCTGCTTCTAGAAAATTTTGTCAATAAATGCTCAAGAGGTAGGGGGGCCATATCACCTCACTATAAAGGAAGGGAAAAAAACCCTACAGCCATACCAATCTGACCATGGGGTAAAATTTCTCTCTGACCCCAAATATAGCAATGGGTTTTATCCTGAGCAGAGGGGCAAAACTGTACCTAGGAACCTCCAGCTTTACTGCTAGCAGGAGAATCAGCATTCCGCAGTTGAAATCCCCAGCCTTAGCTGCAACCAACACCCAGTGCTTCTGGGGAGGCTTAAAAACACCGTGACACATATAGCAGCAAAGAAAGGGAGGGTGGCAGGACAAACCAGCAAAGTCCAGAAGTCTGGAAAATACCCATGGTAGAAAACAGGTATAGTTATGCTATGATCATTTCCTAGATCATATTAACCATATATGATTATATATAGATCATATCAGATCTCCTAGATCATATCAATCTGTATAAATGAGATCTGTGACTCTCCATTATAAACGTGAAATTACTGTTTTCCTAAAAAGCAACTGTCAAAATTGATAATGCCATAAATACCAATGCCATTTAAAAGGCTAAAGTTACCAAGAAACATGGCATATGAATTAGTAATGTTAATAAAAGGACTTTGTACCTCCTGATATAACCAGTATGGTCTATGACTGGGGTAGAAGGATGATCTTTTCAGATACTATCAATAATCTGTCATTTATAATTGTTAATCACAAAAACATTTTACCTTGAAAATAATTGTGCAGAATTAAGTACTGTGCTTTAATTAAATGTGTTTATTATCTGTGAAAGATGTTTTAAAATGAACGTAAGAGCTAAATGGAGCTACTTTTGCCAAATACATAGCTGGTAACAAACCTGATTTTGTACATATCTCCAAAAGAAATATTTTATGAACGATCCCTATGAAAATTAAATCTTTTATGATTATTGCCAAACATCTAACATTTGTTTTCATCATTAAATTTTGTGTAATAAGGTGAGCCACACTGGGTGTGTCCATACATGCAATTAATGCAGTTGAATAAACTGGTACAATTTGAGTCGGAGTACACCAGTCCCAACATCGCCATCAACACATGTGTTTAAAGCACAGTAATTTACTCCACTGTTGGACAGTCCCATCAGACACTGATACTATCTGACAGCACTGTAAATTAGTCTGCACCGGTCTGGTTGCTGCTCACATGTAGATTGTAATGTTTTACTGAACAATAAATTCATCTACTATGCAGTAAAGCTCAGGTGTAAATGCACCCGCTGAATATTATACTTTCAGGTCCATTTGAGACAAGTACAGATGACCTTTCCCATGGCAGTAGTCTTAAAGAAAGTTTGAGTAAGGTCATACTTATGGAACAGTGATAGGATCAAGAAAGTATTTTGGACAGTTCCTTGTCTAGCATAAATTCATGTAACATCATAGAAGCCATTGGAACTATGACAATTTATGCCAGCTGGAGACCTACACAACTTCTCCCCGCACCCCCACCCCCTGGTTAAAGAATCATAGCGTGGTAGGTTTGGAAATAATTTAAGGAGGTCATCTAGCTCAACTCCTGGCTCAAGGCAGGATCATGCCTAGCTAAACCATGCCAAGTAAGTACCTGTTTAACTTGCTGTTCAAAATGTCCAAGGATGGAGAGTATAAAGCTTCTGGTGTAGCATGTTCCAGTGTAAATGACCCTCATCATGAAAATGTTCTTGGTAATATCCAACCTGAATTTTCTTGCTGCAATTTAAAGCCATTGTTCCTTTTCTTGTCCCTTATGGATGCAGAGATTAGTTTGTCTCTTTCTTCCATATAGCCACTCTTGAGGTATTTAAAGATTGTCATCAAATCCCCTCTCATTAATTTTCTCTTCTTCACACTAAGTAATCCCAGTTCTTTTAGCCTATCCTCATAAATTAAGTTTTCCATAGTTCTAAAAATTGTTGTCACTGTCCACTTGACTCTTTCTAATTTGTCCACAACTTTCCTGAAGTGAAGGGCCTAAAAATGGACACAGTACTTGAGGGGAAGCCTCACCAGTGCCAAATAGAATCACTTCCTTTGGTTAACAAGAGCATAACTTGTAAATACAGCCCGGTATGCTACTGGGTTTTTTGGCAACGAGTGTGCACGCTTGACTCATATTCGATTTATAATTCACTGTGACCCCAGGTCTTTATTTGCAGTACTGTAGCAGAGCCAGTCCTTCCCAATCTGTTCCATCCCAAGTGTAGGACTTTGCATTTGTCCTTAACAAATTTATTAAGTATATATTCAGTCTCATCCTCCAAACTGTTAATGGGAATATTAATTAATGCTGAGCCCAAACCAAGCCCTTGGGGAACCCTACTCCTTCTAGATAGAAATTAAGCTGTTGATTATTTATCTAGCGCAATGATCCAACCAGTTGCATATCCATCTAGTCTGTAATTCTGTAGTTTACTAATGATAATGTTGTAGGAGACAATGTCAACATTATTGCTAATGTACATTAAAAAATCTAGCTATTAAAGTAATATCCTGGTTACGCTGGTGTCAATGTCTGGATTGTAATTAATTTCAGTGGAGCCAGGGTGTTACCTGTCAAACTCAGCCAAAGAAGATAGGATACCTACAATAAGATAATGTCTAATAAGATAAGATAGGTTATCTACAATAACATGGTTTGATTCCTAAAAAAAGGTTTTGCTGAGTTCATAAAGGATGAGCCAAGTTTTCCTCTAAAGGTGTCTGTTGAGTTATCTCCAATTTCCACAAATTAAAAATTAAAACAAAACAAAAAATCAGAAGACAAAGTAATGTTTGCATTCTTCATAAAATAGATACACTACTCCCAAACTATACATAACTATTTAGATTTATATTGTAGTGAAAATGTTACTATAATACATAATCGTTATTTCATATTCAAGGTAAAATTTGCATTCATTATAAAATGTGATGAAATAATTAATATACAATATGAAATACATTATTACTATGTTAAGAGCTGTGAAGTCAATTGAAACTGAGTATTATACATGGCACAGTGATACCTGGAGCACAGACTCTGCTCACAGATATAAGTGACTATAACTGAGAGCAGAATTTGATCCTATGTTTCAATTTATGCAGTACAATTATAATTCAAACAAACCAAAACCAGTATTTTACAATGCAAACAGTTTTGTTTTTAACGCATTTCTTCATTTCCCTCACTTCTTCAGGCATTAAGTATAATAATTTTTCTATTTTTTTTCTAAATCATATCTAATATTTTGATTTAGATTACCTACCCACTGCCTTATGTTTTATTACCTTGGTACAGCTACTGTATTTGTGCCAATTTTTATTAAGGCAATGTAGTCTATTCCTTCATGGAAAACCTCTTCAGCAAACAGTGCTCTCTCCCATCATGTTTTTGTTACCATTGCCAACTGTTCTTTTTCCATTTGAACAAGATATTCCTAATTTTCTAGTTTGAGCAGTCATGTAGCACCTTGTAATTAAAAAAATGAGTTTTATATCATATCAGAAGTATCAGTATTCTGCTAAAATATGAGAAAAAGGACTATTCAATTTTATGTCATTATGATAATGCTGTTTAATATATGATCAGTAAGAATTTATATTTTAGGGTTCCATTGTTCAAGGTGCTGCACAAATATAGTGACAGTTTAGAGTCTAAAAATCATTTTCATTCTTTAATGTATATAATAACTTCATTTACAAGGAAAAGCACATTGGAGAAATGTCTGTGAAGACTGGAATTTGCTATCGTATTTTAGTCTGGTCAGAAAGCTTTCCTTCACAGCACTTAAATACAGTGTCTGCATTTTACCTATGTGTTCCAGCTCAGAAATTCCAGTCCCTTGTCTCAAATAACTTCTGTATAAAGAGCTCATTTTTCTCATGGAATTGAGCAAGTATGTGAGGGGCAACTGAACGTGGTGCTTGCTCACACTATGGTGGCTTCTTAGCATGAGATTTCACATTACAGTTAGACTCATATTAGGAACACTTAAAACTTCAACAATTGCATGTTAAGGTTCATTTACAAGTGCTAAGAGCCCTCTAGGCATCTTAAAGTTATGCCACTTTGTGTGCAGATTATCTTTGAGCTATGTTACCTAGGTTAAGTTAATTTCTGCTTATTCATCTGCAATAAAACCACAACTTTGTGGACCTCAAACATCCCAGGAGGCACTGCTCCCAGGTGGATTAGCTGTCATCCAGAACACCATAGCCCTGGACTGATAGCTGGGCAACAGTTGAGTGGGGAGAGGAGATGGAAGGGAAAAGGGTGAAGGGGGGTGTGTATGGGAAATGGGGAAAGGGAACAGGATGGAGGGAAGAAGAGGGAGGTAGAGAGCAGCTGGGCATGTAGCTGCCAGGCTGCTGTGCCCCCCACCCTGATTGCCCCCTGCCACTTGGATCACTGATCTGTTGCCCCCTCTGCATCCCCCAACAATTATTCCATCCACCTCTGGATCAATGCCCTTCCACCCTGATCAGCTTGAAGGTAATACTAGCAGCAGCAGGAGTGGATCAGTCCCACTCCCTGTCTGCTCCTGGGCTCCCAGCAGTCTGTGCCATCCCTATATGTTCAGATCCAGCTCCTGCTGGATACCTCAACTGAAGAGGGACTTGGGTAAGGGGAACGGGGTAAGGGGCAGCTATGGATTTGGATGGGGGCTGGATCCAAATATGTAGTTTCAGTGTGGGATGCAGGGAAGCCTGGAAGCAGTTAGGAAGGGGTACTCTTCCCCCCCCAGCTCCCCCCACTACCACTGCCATCACAACTCTTGAGATGTTTGGGACAGGAGGGTGGTAATCCTGGGGTGAGGGGGTGATCTGGGGAGAAATCCAAGCCATCTGGGAGGCCTTCCCCAGCCTATACTGTGCCTAGATTGCTGGCAAGTGGGACAGGCATGGAGCAGACTTGCAGCCCCTAGCCACACACTTGCTCATGGGCTCTCTTGTGGCAAGTCTAAGCAGTGTATGTTAGAGAAGGTATTAAACCTTTAGTTAGGGACAGAAATTACACATAAACCAGTATAAGTGATTGGAAACTCCAGATCTGTAACACAACAGAGGTTTAGCACACTTAAACTGCTTTCGAAATGGCTGAAACTAGTTTAAGACAACCCTGGATGGATGTAGTATCAGCCTTAACTGATTTAGGTTAAATCAGTTTATTGAACGTCTGTCTCAGATCCCCTCCATATTGAAGTTAACTCACAGTCCCCCAGCATCCCAGGATGCTTTGCACCTCTCCTGCAACCTTCCTCCCCCCTTTACAGGGTGGGTGGGCAAGCTTTGGCCCAAGCTGTCTGCTCCAGCCAAGCAGGGAAGTGTGCTCTAGTGCCCCGTCTCTTCTGACCTGTGCCACTAAAGGCATGTGGCTGCATTTCTGGAATCAAAAGCAAATGTCTGTTCACTCGCTTATTAGTTCAATCTACAATGCTTAGACTAACCTGTGAAGACTGCATGTATTCAACCTCAGGTTTTTTCACTGTCTGTACTTAGCCTTAATGTGTAATTGATCGCTAACATATGTTAACACCATTTAATGTTTCTTACAATTACTACCTGCTTATGCTAACATGTAATCTCACCCTTAGTATAGCAGTTCTGCTATAAACTAGGTCCTTCCCAAATGGAACTTGCACTATGAAATGAAAACTACGGAACAAAAATGGAGTTCACCAGTTCCATTGTGTCATAAAAAACATTAATTACTACCAAAACAAGTTCCTAAACTCTAAGGTAAAATCTTTTATTCATATTTTGCTATCACTTCTACTGGTGAAAATCTGAGGAAACATCCTAGGGTTCAGTGGAGTTAATTTAGAGTTAAGATGATATAAATGAGTGCTGAATGCAGTCTAGATCAGCAGTTCTCAACTGGGGGTCTGTGGTCCCCTAGGGGGCCACAAGCAGATTTCAGGGCTTCTGCCCGGCCTGGTCTGACACAGGGAGGAGTCACATCAACCCCCCCTCCCCTCCCCACCCCCCAGGACTGAAGCCAGTTCCAAGGAAGGGGGCAGGATGGCAGGGAAGACCCACCCCCCTGGTTCCACAGTCTCTATCTTGTGAGCAGTGGAGTGGGTGGGTAGGTGAAGCTCCACACTGCTGCTGCTCAGGTGAGTGGGGCCCTGGGCTCCCATCCACTAAGGCCCCCCTACTGCACCCAGGGCTATGCAGGTAGGGCTGGGAAGCTGGGCAGTTTTTGTGGCTCCAGAGGGCTTAAGAACCCCTGGTCTAGATTTTATAAGTGTTGGTTTGGTAACACAAAAACCTATGGACTGTGTAGGTTTTAAATTGCTCTGAATGCATTTTGCAGTAGTTTAATTTTCAATCAAAATCCCATCTGCACATTGTCATTGTAATGCTTCAAAAATATATATTCTATTACTTTAATAAATATAAATGTCCTTTTTGAGACTTAATCAATTTTTAAACTAAACTAGAGTCTGTATGGAAGATTCCAATGTGAACTTCAATTAAACTATAATTTTTGTGTAACAGTTTGGGAGTTTAACCTCATTTTTCTCCCACCAAAGTTGAACCAGAGCCCCAGTTATGATTCAAAACAGTTAGACAGGTAACAAATAATATAATTACATTTTAAGAACAGTTCCTTTGCACTCTGTTTTTATATAGTCACAATGCTTAGGACATTCAATGTATAACCTAAAGTTTTCTAAATTTGAGGTAGTTGTAAAGATGGAATGTGCCAGCATATTCCAACAAAATCCTGTCATTAATTAATTTATTAAATTATTTATTTAAATCTGTGGGTGAACAAAGGAGGAATTATGCTTTTCCCTAATTAAAAATAAATGTGTCCCAATTCTGAATGACAAAACATTGCATGCCTTGTTCATCATTGGAGACATATGTTAATTCATGAATAGAAAAGAGTTAGATTTAATTGAACAAAGTGAGGAGCAATTTTAAAAGTGCACACTGACAATGTGAGGATAATTTGTTGAGGACTTGCATACCATACTGAACTATTGTCTTTTTGTACCCTGGCCTCTTTCCCTGCTCTTGTTAATATCATTCATGTGAAAGAGTATGGTTGAAGGGAGTATGGGAAGAAGGAGCTTTGCAATGTTTTGTAGATTTAAACTGATTTTATACCTAAAAGAATGAAATCTGTTTAAACAGCTTCAGCTGTGGCTGTTGGCACTGGATTTATGGCCCATATACCTTGTTTTGGGTGGACTCAAACTCTCAAACTGACCACAACCTTTTTATTTGATAATAGGTGAATGTTCCTGATACACAGTGGTAGCAGATAATAATAATGCAAACAATTGTATATCTACAGGCAATTTTCAGACTTCTGACACACTTGGTTCCTGAAAACTGCGTCTTAAGTCAAAATGTCATAACTTGGAACCGATTTTCCCATAAGAACGATGTTATAAATGGGGGGCTGGTTCCTGAACGAAGGCCTGAGAATCTATTTTCACCAAAAATAACCCAGAATTTTGTACTCAATTAATTATAGATGAGTAATATAGCTACATTAATGTATTTATATTGTAAATAGCAGTCATATTGATTTGGAAGGACTTCTTTGAGGTGACTTTGCTGGACTTTTTGAAGGGCTCTTTTTTGGACTTTTTGAAGTCTCAGGAGTTTTGGCTGCAGGTTTTTTGGAGTCTCATCTGCTTTCTTAAAGAAAGTGTCCAAGGAAGTTTGGACAGTTTTTCTCCAGGGAGATGGGTGACACAGCGAACTTGTTTGCTGGCATCGCATTGTGTCAGATCAAGCATCATAAAGTCAAAGCTGATGTCAGAAAGTCAAAACAGGGTGTCAGTTTGTAAACGTTGTAAGTGCCATTTGTTGTAACTTGAAATGGCTTAAGTCCAGGACTGCCTGTACCAGTCCAAGAGTTCACAGAGTCAAGGTATGTTTGGCCAGTACATGAGCTTCACTCAAGATTCTCTCTTGAATATCAGATGTCAGCAGCCTAGAGGTCAGAGGCCAAGGCTCACCCTCCCCCAGTGGGGTCGGTGAGATGAGCTGGTGGTGTGCTCTCATCCATAGAGGCCTCAGGTTCCCCTCTCAGGGACCCTTTTCTGCTCTGAAATCTCTCCTTTTTGTATTCTTTCTCCCATCTGATGACTCTTTATCTCTGGTCATCATTTCTTGGTCTCCCCATTGTTGTCATACTGTCCATGTTCTGTCGTGTCAGCATATTTATTTGTTTTACAAGCCCATCACATGTATACATTAGCTGTTACCATTTTCTCCTAATTTGGTCCATTTACCAAAGCTGGAAATTTTAAGGGCCTGGCAGTTGGGCAATGTGACTTGGCCAATGCGGCAGAGTCCCTTATGTCTTTTATGGAACACTGCAGTACGTCTTTAATTTCCCAGCCTGTGTGTCTGCTTGCCACTTGCCTGTGTCAGACACAGTGGGCCTTCCAAAAGCTGTCACAAACAGGCTTTGAGAATCAGTTAACTCTTGCCATTGCCATGTACCATTATTCTAATGCATATCTACTTTACCTGTAAGCCAATTCCCAAAAGCAAGCCTCAAAATACCATTTTCTAGCCATCAATTACTGGGGGCAGTGAGGAGGTATGGGGTGGGGATGGAGGGAGAGACACTTGCCAGGACTTTATATTCCTTATACTTGTCTTACACACTTAGAAATCCAGTGTATACATACTTAGGTGTGTCATCTACATTCTGCCTTTAGGCTTATGCCTTTGCAACCCAGATAAATTGAAATGAGTTCCATGGATACAAGTGTGAACTGAATATGGTCCTAAGTCCACAGTGCTAAATTAACTGGGGACCCTGCCATGTGCATTGGTTGTTATTAATCTGGAATAGTAGTTTACTCATTGGTGCCTATTAGTTACAGAACTGGTAACTTTTTACTTTCAGTTGTATGTACACATGCAAGTTTTAGAGTTCTCAAAACAATATTAATTCAATCTTATTATCTAGATATATCAGTTTTAATTGCTATTTTAAACGTTAGTTTTAACACTATATGGTGCAGTGCATGCAATGCAGCAGGCTTAATAGATTTTTTCATTTAGCAAACATGTCAAAAACATTTTGGCATGTAGGAAGGAGTGGGGAGTGGCAGGGATTGAAAAAGGAGGACAGTTGTTTATTACAAATTACCTTGAGTTAGAATTCCTGTCATTGAATTTAACAGCATATACTATATTACTGGTGTCAATATTGCATCGGTTTGTCTGTTAAACTTCAGAGGTCAACTCTTTCTTTGTAAAGCACTCTTCTCCTAAATGGCATTTCTATCAATGAGTACTTATGAAGCTCCATTTTACAGTATATACTCTACCTATGATACAACCCTCTACTTTTCATTGATAAGGACTAACTGTACTTACTTGAATGCTTATGACACTGACAGAATATGCTAGGGTCATTGCCTGGTTTTGCAGGTTGCTAATGTAAAAGCACACTAAGTATACTCCAAATGCATTTTACTGACTTTCCTTGACCCTCAGGCAGAAAGAACAATTGAAAGGACTTTAGACCTTGTGCAACTTACTGCCTTAGAACAGAAATGTGGAGTTCTATGATGCTGGCATGTTTAACATTTTTTTGTAGCTAGACTCTTCTCATTGGCTTTCCAATCCAGCTTCAACAGAATGGCCTTAGTTCTGTGAAATGAAGAAAAAGAGAGCTGGTAGAAAAAGAGAGAGAGAATATTCTTATTAAGGACCTGCAGAAAAATGAATCTGAAAGAACCATATGGATTTTAAAACTATTAGTTCCCTAGTTTAGAACAGTTATCTATGAAGGTTTTCACGTATACAATTACTGGGCACAATAGTGTCAGAGGCCAAAACTGGTTGACTTGTTGGTCAGACCTGTCTGAGGTTCTAACCACCAGCCTCACCCTGACTAATAATCTGATTGGTCAATGTTAGGGCTGCCTGAAGGCCTGCTGTGGTAAGCCTCTCCTGTGCAGCTCCTGTGCTCTTCATTCTGTGACCCTGTTCAGCTCTGCTTCTGGGATAATAATGCTAAGCCATGCCTAAGAATGACTGTAACTTAATCTGGTGTGGGAAGAGAAAATGATTGCAGAAGTCAGGAACAACAGAAATGCATTTTGAAAGATTTGGTGGAGCATTTTGATTTTTAAAAAAAGCAGTCATTGTATAGAAGAGATGACTAATAAAGAAAAGTGAGCTAGGTTGGGAGAGGAAGATGGATAAATGTGTTGTTTTAATTTATGACTCATTAGTTGTTAGCAGTGTTCTCAGCACAGTGTTAACCAAAGAGAAGGCTTGGCTGCTGCCCCAACTATATCACAGTCTTATATGTAGCATGGGAAATGCAAGTTAAAGTCCAAGCAATACATACATTGTGAGCAATTCACACGTTGTGATTCACATCTTTGGTATATCAGCCTCAATGTTCTGCTTGTTTGTTTCGTCTTGTTCTGTTTTTTAAGAAAAAAACAAGAGAGGAACTCTAGTTTATTCTAAATCTCCTTCACCCCCCCCACCACAAAGAGAAAAAGAAAATGAAGTATTCCCCAAACATTGTTTTTGGATCTTGCAATTTGTACACCAGTGTCATGATTTTTGGCATCTGAATCTTATGAGTTTGTACAAATTGGATTGCAAATACAGTTTATCCCAGATAAAGGTCCTTATTTGATGTTTTGGCTTAAAATCCTGATCCAATGTATAAGTTGTAAAAACAGAGGTGGTTTTATCAATGCCACTGTACAGAAAATAGCTATTGTGTCCTATGTATTTCTATGGTAATAAATAAGAGTAGACTGATAAGCAGGGATCTGAGTTTTCTGTTTCCTGTGGAAAAAATGGGGGGAAAATGAAGATTTTCCCCTTTAACTGAGAAAATGCAAATTTTTCATTTGAATGGATATTCCACTTTTGCAAAGAGCTCTCTGCAGGCTGGCAGAATTCCAGCCTGCAAAGGGCTGGGGGGAGTGGGAGGAGGGCAGTCAGGCAGGGGGCACCATGTGCGTGTACACACGTACATACGCACATGGCCGCCAGGCAGTTTGGAGAGCAGTTCCCACAGGTAAGTCTGGAGGGAGGGGAGTGGGGATTGAGGCCCCCCTAGTGAGGGAGGGAATGAGTTGGGTAGGGCTGGGGCTGG
>NW_017728992.1:113795200-113795458 GCF_001723915.1 Gavialis gangeticus
GGACAGTAACACACACACACACACACACACACACACACACACACACACACAGTTGCCAGGCAGCAAGGACAGCAGCTCCTGCAGGTAAATCTGACAGGAGGAGGTGGGATTAAGGCCTCCATAGGGAGGGAGGGAGGGAGTTGGGAAGGGCTGGGGCTGCTGCCCAACCTGGGCAGTGTGTGGGCCTTGGGGCCCAGGGCCAGAATACGCAGCTGTAGAGCACCAGTGGGGAGTAGGACAGAGCCATGGGTGACTCTT
>NW_017728992.1:113800458-113808106 GCF_001723915.1 Gavialis gangeticus
CCAGAATACGCAGCTGTAGAGCACCAGTGGGGAGTAGGACAGTAGCCATGGGTGACTCCTCCAGGAGGTGGTGGGTGGGACTGACTTCCCGCTGCTGCGTGCACTCCCATAGGGGAGAAGAGGGGCATGTGCCTTCCAGATCTGTGCATTGAGCAGGGGCAGGAAGATTTATCACCTTCCCCCCAGGGCCTCTGCAGCCCAGTGGGTGAGACTTGATGCAGCAGGGCGGAGCAGGACTTGGTGGAGAAGCTCATTGCCACCACTGCAAGCCCTGTGCCTCCCTAGCAAAGTACCCCCTGCCTGCCTGGAAGCAGTGGGGGTGGTGGGGAGGAGTTGTGCCCCTCATTGCTGCCGGACAAGCAGAGGACACCTTGCTATAGCAGCACAGGTCCCAGCAGTGGCAATGAGCTTCCCTACCCCACTCTGTCCTGCTGCACCAGGACCCACCACTGGGTCACAGGGACTCTGGTGGGGAGGGCAGCAGGGTAAGGAGTCAGAGCCCACAGCGGGCAGCCTGCACCCACACCCGTTCCTACCACCTATGCAGCTCTGCTCTGCACCCTGCTGGGGTCATAGCAGACACTGCCTCTCACGGGAGGCAGCCAGGGCTCAGGAGTTGCTGCTGGGGGCAGGGGGCTGAAGACCTGGGTCCCTGGCCCCATAGCCCTGGCAGCTGAGGGCCTTTCCAGCAGGACTGAGGGAGTGAGGGCTGTGGGTGGGGAGTGGGGGTACCAGCAGGGGTGGGGGCACTGTGGGTGGGGAGTGAGGGGCACTGGCAAGGCTGGGGGACTGTGGTTAGGGAATGAGAGACACTGGCAGGGGTGATGGGGTGCTGTGGGTGGGGAGTGAGGGGCACCAGCAAGGCTGGGGGGCTGTGACTTGGGAATAAGCGGCCTGGACTTATGTCCTCGTGAGTGAAGGGGGCAGAGACGGCTCTGATTTTTCCCTGACAAAAACCCCAAACCAAATACCAAAATTTATAGCAACTTAGAATTTATTTTATTATAGTAATTGAGGCACTGGTAAACTTCCAAATTGCTTTAAAATTGTAAGTCTATCAAAAAAGCGTTGTGTTCAGTTGATACCTATATATATAGTGGCATTTCATTTAAATCATGGATTTAGGGTTTTTTAATCAGAGAGTTTGTGATTTTTATCATAGAATTTGCCATTTTTAAACAGAGAAAACCAGGATCCCTGCTGATAAGAGTGTAATAGGGCTCACTTGAGTCATCTGAAACATTGTAACACAATATGCCAGTTTGTTTTTTCTAATATTTTATTTTTTTCTGATCTGAAGATTTCGCATGGGGGGGAGGCATCTTTTAGACTAGTTTACTTGCTGCTGCTTCTTTTTTTTTGCTTAGAATGAAGTCATTCAAACTCCTAAAAGTTAAATAAATTACATGAGCACTCTTAAGCATTTATAGTATTCTTCACAAAGAAAATGTGCTAATAGTACTATATCTGTGCCAGACTAATCCAAAATATATTTCAAACTGCCAAATGAATTCTGTTCACAAATTTACTAATAGCAAATGGTAATAGTACAAAAAGTCCTCTTTGGCTTTTTAAGAAACATCAACAGATTAAATTAAGATTTGATTAAGCTGTTGTTAAATTGTGATGGAAATGTTTGTTTGAAGCAGAGTATTACCTTAAGGATAAAAAAACACAGAAAATTCAATGGTTATTACACCATTTCCAGCTCTTTGTCTTATCACTTATGATCCATTGACATTGATACATGTCACTATAATACTACCAGAGTGCTTGAACTTCAGTTTCTATTGTTGCTTATTTTCAGTATAATCAAGGAGGAAAAAATTCTTAAAATAAAACACTGAACTACTGAAAAGAGTAAAGGGGCCAGTATAACAGTGTATTTAGTGTAGCAAAGAAAAGTGAAGTCGGTAGCCAGGATAAAGGAGGAGATAAACAGCCTAAAGTAGTAATAGAACAACTTGGGGATTATTTCCCTTCCTCAAGCCAATGCTCAAGGACTAGATGACCTCCTAACGTTCCTTTCAACTCTGGTATATTATGGTTCTATGATCTATGTATATTCATGTTTTGTTAAAAGGTTTTAAAACAGATTTTGAGATAATTTATTTCAAGTTTCAGTCACACAGGGATTGAGCAGCAGCTAAAGCAATTGAGGTAGTTTAATTGTTATTCAAATCAATCTGTTCTTTGTGTTTCTACTGCCAGGATGTGTGCTGTAATATACAGTTTGTAAATAGGAAAGTATCCTTGAAGATCTAGAGTAGTGACTATAAGAGCCAGTGCACCTTTCAGATTTTTACATAATGTTACATATCTAAGCTACTCCAGAACCCACATTATAAAAAAAAAAAAAAGTAGATGCTGGTAGTCTTAAAATGAAGCATAGGATGCGTGCAGATGAAATGGGGACCCTAAATTGAAGCTGTGGGTTTTTTATCCCACCACTTCAATTTAGGGCCTTTAAACCCCAGTGTCATGCACACACCCCACACTTACCTGACTCTCCAGCGATGGGGAGGGGAGAGAGATTTGCCAGTGTGTGGAGCAGTCCCTGGGCTGGGGGGGGTGTTCCCTCTGTAGCAGCAGTGCCCCCCACAGGTGACACCCACCCACAGGCACCTGGCTTGGGTGGTCCTGGGGGGGCATTGTAGCCAGAGAGGGATGCACTGAGCCCCCGCTCAGCTCAGGCAGGCAGGCAAGCTCCAGGGGGGCATGGAAATCAGATTGCCACTTTTCTTGGATGGAGTCTGCCTTCCCAGGCTGCTGCCAGGCTGCCTGTAGGGCTGTGTGGAGCCCAGTGCTTTGCTCCATGGCTGTAGGGCAGCAAACTAAATCTCCTCCTTGGAGTTTAGTTTGCTGTGCTCCAAGTCATTTAAGGCAAATTACATCACCAAATTTGCTACAGCAGCTGAAATTACTGCGCCGTACGCCAGCAAGGTGTGCAAACACTGACACCATTAAAGCGCTGCAAAAGTATTTAACCCACTTTAAAGTGTCGTGCACACATGCCCTTCATTTTATCTATACATGGTTATTCAGACACTAAAAAAGAACTGGATAAAAAAAATATTTTCCTATCCTATACCAAACATTGTAATTCAAATATTGTGCACAGATCAGCAACTTTTATTGAACCTATTGTTCCTGGAAGTTAGCTAGTCCCACAATTATTTAAAAGTTATATGACCTGTTTATCAAGACTTTTCATATATATATGATAAATGCTCCGTTAACCAGCACCTTGCAAACCAGCATGTTCTATTAACCAGCATGCCAGCTTGTAAGGTAAAGTGAAACCGGAAGAGCCCACTGTGACACTTCTGGTTTCACTGAGCCCTCATGGCCTGGGGCAAAGCAGACTGTGTGGGGCTCACCTCCTTGTCCCTCAGGGCCCGCAGGGCCCAAGGGTGGGGTGGCGAGGCCCTGGATGTGGTGGGAGAAGTGGCAGCCCAAACAGGCAAAGATGCCTGTTCAGGCCTCTCAGTTAACCAGCATATTTTGTTATCTGGCACCCCTCATTCCCCATGGTGCTGGATAACAAAGCTTTTAGTGTGTGCACGCGCGCGTGTGTGTGTGTGTGCACGCGCGCGTGTGTGTGTGTGCGTGCGCGTGTGTGTGTGTGTGTAAGTGTAAATACAACCTTTGTACATGCGGGCCTTGATTTGTAAAGTTACTCTGAACATGTGCCTAACTCCAAAGGTATCAGCCCAAGTCCCATGTAGCTTCTGTGCTAAAAAGACCCCTCTAATTAATTATCCAGCAATTTAAGACCCTGGTGTTAAAATGGTAAGTTGCAATTTTAACACATGCTTACTTTTAAGTTAAATCCACATCTTTACCAGGCCCAAAAATAAATGCTTATTCTTCATTTTACGTTATGATGACTTAAAAATATCAAAATTTATGAAAATGTGTTGGCCTTTCAATATTATATTTGTAAACAATACTGTGCAGAAGCTTGTAAATACTTGAGTATTTATATATATAGATATACATTTATCTAATGATAAGATAATGGTACAGTTCTTTATGCTTTTCATATAAGCATGTTTACACATGAAATTACTTTTGATACTCTGTTACAATTTCATCCCACTTGAACAGTTTTAATTTCATTTACTGCAATGGAATTATTTCTGTTTTTCACCTGAGTGAGATTTATGAATCTTGAACTGTATTATTAAACAGTTCAGTTCAGTTCAGTTTAAGCAATTCAAGACATTTGTCCTGCACCAACCAGACAAGGGTTATAGAGTCACCAAGGGGTTGAGTAAACTTTACCACATCTGCAAGATGCTTCAGGACTGTAAAGAGCATTCAAAAGAGGAGAAGCCAGGTTTAGTGGGAAACAGTTTTGAGAAGAGGAATGACTTCTAAACCCCCATTCCATTTAGTCTGAATGAGGACAGATCTCCATATTTCATCCTATTTGAGCTCCCTAAAAGGAAGCTGGACCATTGTCTAAGGTTAGTTTAACTAGAAAACATTAAGCTTGATTGCATTTTACCCAAGTCCACAGATGGATAAGAAGCTGGTGGTTTATATAGGCCCCTTGGTTGGTTAGGATTTTTTCTTCTCTCTGTCCTTCTATTTCTTGAAATCCTGGAGAGGATAAATGCATGAGCTGTAAGACTGATTTTTGGTCCATCAGCCAGTGATAAAAATCTGAATGCATGCATGATTATATCATGCCCTGAGGACACATCATAGAGAGAATATGTTCTTGTCAATGGATGGAGAATGCAGTCAAAACTGAAGAGCTGTTAAAGGGAATGCCAAAAAAAAAAGGAAGATAGTATTTTTAAATTTTTTTTTATCATCCCAACAGTGTTAAGTGAAGAGTCAAACATGAGATGGAATGAAAGAGATTGTTGAAGTGGGTGACTGAGAATCACCAGGAATAGATTGCACTGCAACAAAAACAGCTTATTGTAGCAATAGGAAACCCAATATCAGCAGCAGCATCAACATCAACTTCAACAACAGCTTGAACAGTTTGTGTAAACCATTATGCCCAACAAGAAGACAAACAGCAACACTTCTCTTCTATTGTGTTGGTATTCCTAAAATCTCTTCTTCTGTGATTTACACAGAAACCAAAAAACTGGGGCTCCCACCCTGCTGAATTTATCAATACTAATGAGACTTGTGAAAATGGGCCTGACTAGAAACCCTGAAGCATTTATTCTAATATGTAAGCAAGCAGCCATTTCAACATTTTGCTGGCTCTGCACCTACAAGAACTTTTGACTCAATACCTGCCCAAGACTCTCTCTGGGTGAAGGCAAGCTTACTGGATTTCTTAGACAACACCTAAGAAATAGGGCTGTGCAAAGCTTCAGTCCCTGATTCGATTTGGCAGAGATTCAGCCCAATATGGAAGCTGAATTGCTGAATCCAAATTGAATCCAAGGGTCCTTTAATCTCTCCGAATTGATCTGGAACCCTCCAAATCAATTCGGAGAGATTCGGACAGATTCAGCAATTCAGATGTAGATATAGCTTTAAATGTTTTTTCTACATACCTCGAGGTAGCAGGTGTTCTGAACACTGTGGTGCTGGGGCAGATGCAGTGTCCCACAGAAGCAGGGAAGGCTTCTGAGTGTGCTTAGCAGCAGACCCAGAAGTGGACCAGAAGCACTTCCAGTCCACTTCCTGGTCCACTGGGGAGTGCGCAGGGGTCCTCCTCCATACTCCCCCTGGCTCAGCAACTGGTGCCTTCTGGGTCTGGGAGGAGGCACCCAGGGTCCCCTTGAGGCTGATCGCTGATCCGGGAGGCCACGAGGGGCCCCCCAGCACACGCCCTGGGAGACCTGGAAGTGGACCAGAAGTACTTCCAGGTTCACTGCTGAGTACACGGGAGAGCCCCCCATGCTCCTGTGGGATGCTCCATGTGCAAAGCACCACAGCAATCATAAGCTGCACTGCTACCTCCAGGTATATAGAAAAAAACCTTTTAAAGCTGTGCCTGTGTCTGAATTGCTGATTCACCGAATCAGCATCGAATCTTCAGATTTGGATTTGGGCGAATCGAATCGGGGACAGCGAGCTGAATCAATGGATCAAATCACTGTCCCCAATTGGGGCTGAATCCCAATCTGAATCAAATAGGGCCCATTTCACACAGCCCTACTAAGAAACTCACTACCAAGATTTTTTGTGAAGAGAGGTATCCACAGAATGCCCAGGCATCAAAGGTAGAGGAAATGCTCATTCTGGTTGAAGTGTTTTGTTAAAAGTGGTCTGCCTACGGGAGAAATATTTTGTTGCTGATAGTGCCTTTGGGGATACTGGGAGGTAGATAACCTAGGGGTAGATGCTTGAGATTAGTCTCTTTTCCATTGTATTTTCAGACTTACCAAGATAAACCTGACCTATCACCAAATTGTGTAGGTGCCAGGACGTCATGTCCAGAAGAAACAATAACTACTTTCATATATAATGTGGCACAGAATTTGTAAGGGCACACCACAGTAGACCTGGGAGCTGTGGAATAGTTGTACAGTGGGTAGAAGAGTCACATTGGACTTGAGCTTGATGGCATGATGAACTGTGGCACTGATTATTCAAGAGATCAGTGTCATATGATGCTCATCCCGTGATGAGGGCAAATTGATTACTAGAACAGCTGAGACTTCCAGGTATGTCACATTCCTTGGGCTCAAAACATCTGCTGGAAAATCATGTCTCCATAGTCCTGTGAGGGATTATATGGCAAAAATATTCTCACTTCCCAAATGATTCAGGCATAATTCTGCACCATACCATCTGAGTATTTATGGCTTTCCAGCTGATGATGTACCAAATTGTTTGAAAACCTAACCAATAAGCTATGGTCTGCTTGAATGATGAAGTTAATTACAGCCACATCTGTGACAACCATCTGAAAAACACCAAAGCTGTTCTCCATTTACTAGTGGATACAGTTCTATTTGCAAATACAGCTAAAATTCATGTAGGAAACTGTGTGTGAAAAAAGCAACTATGCCCACTGTTTAATAGGATTTCAAAGCTTGAACAAAAACTTGACACAATAGGTTCTGGTGATAAAAAGGAGAGATGATGCTTATTTGGCTAGTATATTGCAGATTTTTTTTCTAGGGTCACCACTATTGTATCCTCTTTCACAATTCTCATAAAGGATAGCAACCTCAAAAATATTGTTTGATTCAAAAGCTTGTCATACAGTCCTTAGAATGCTAGAATACTACCTATGATGGGATCTAGTTATTTTTAACCTGGACTTTTCAATAAAAAAAATGTTATAAATGTATGCCCCAGATCTAGGCAATGATCCTTTTGCAAGACATTAATGAACACCATCCTCTAAGCAAGAAGACAACTGCTAACTAGGGAAATACTCTTAATAATTTAAAAGAAGGCCTTGGTGATTTAGTGATCTATACACTTGTTTGAACACTACCTCTTTGGGAATCCACTTAATCGAGTCAATGATCATATTCTCCATTGGTGACTGAACACCCATGAAGGATGTTGACTCTCAGATACGACCTGTGGACTCAGGTAGCCCACCTGATCTCTAAGGTGTTGAAGAGAGAGTTCAGAGGGGAGAAGCATGGCTTATTTGAAGGCAGCTTTAGGAGAAGGACACACCTCCTAATCCCCAGCACCATGGGAGATG
>NW_017728992.1:113813106-113816065 GCF_001723915.1 Gavialis gangeticus
AGAGAGTTCAGAGGGGAGAAGCATGGCTTATTTGAAGGCAGCTTTAGGAGAAGGACACACCTCCTAATCCCCAGCACCGTGGGAGATGTCTCATTAAAGACAGAATATGCACACCTTGCTCTGTGTGCTTCCCAGAATCCAGGAGGGCTAAGCAATTCCTTAAAGGGACTTCCAGGTGCTAGATTGCAGCTTGCCCGAGGCCCCAGAAAGGAAAGATACAGGTAGCTGATTTGGAACTGGTTGTCTTATAATCATCATTATCACTTTTATTATTTTATTTGTACCCTTTCCAGGGTTTCAAAAAAACAAAAGGAGGAAGGAAATTTCTAAATGAGGACTCAGTGTAGAGCTGCATTTCATCTTTAGACTGATAATGGGAATTACCTTGATATGGACAAGTTTGGACTGAGAAAATGCCCATATTAACTCAAAAGGGGCAGTATAATTACAATATGTAATGTCATTTTATATAAGGGAAAATAGGAAAACAGTTATTCTTGCCATATCTACAGTTTTCTCTACTTTTACAATCACTTTAATGCAGCACTTAAATGCTTGCCAATAAACTTTCTCATGAGAACCTTTCTTCTAAATCCATCTAATTAGGAAGCATATAGGGGATTGTAGATGACTACCGGGGAGCTACACTAACAAATAAGACTTTTTATAGTTTTGTAACTATTAATTTACCATCACAAAGGAACTGAAAATTGTACTGGGGAGTTTTTTTCTCCTATATTTTTAACAGATGTGTCCTGTTCCTTCCGCTTCTCTTGCCAACTGAAAGTAAAGGATCAAGAAGAATCATGATTGAGAAACTTTGTGGATGGCTGCCAGTTCTCATCTCACCTGATCTTTCCCAAGTCGTCTTCATTTTCAAGTGGTAGGTTACAGATTGTCATGACAATGCTTCTAGACCCACAGAGTAGCTTGTAGGTTGAGTTTTTGATGTGTATGTATTAATATACAGATATAATACAGATTAAATGCAGGGAAAAAAAGAAACACAAACTTCAGATTTGTTACATCCTTATCTCCTCACTAGTTTATTACACATTCATTGAACTCTTATTTTAGGTCAGTATCTTATAAGGCCAAAACTTTGAAGAAATATAGTTAATCTGGAAAGATAGGGTATTTCCAGAATTTTTTTGTGCACAAGCTTGCAGAATAATCCTAAATATTTATGCAGGGGGATATTTGTGTGTGTAAAATATATGCACCCATGGGGCTTGACAAACTATGTAGAGATACAAAGACCAGCATTCAGTTGCTCTCCAGCAGCTCGTCTTTAATTTTCTTTTACCATTAATATCTATATGTTAGAGTTGATGGGGGTGGGGAGGAGGGAGAAAGGGAGGAACACCTTGAAAATGCACTGAAGTACAATTGATGCAATGCTGTCTGCCTGACTTGGCAGAAAGCCTGAAACAATAGCTCAGAAATTTGAATTGTCCCAGTGGTTTTTCACTTGGAAGGCAATGTTGATACTTTACAATGACATTTTAAACTATTTTACTGCTTATCAAAGCAAATCAGAAATGAGGAAGTGTTTTGTTACAAGGTTATAATATACTACTCTTAGTGATTGCTTATTTTTGTTATACCTTTAACAACCCAAAGTAGACTGGGAGGAGTATGCCATGGATCGCATTTCTTTGTTAAGTTTTCTTTTAAAAAAATATTTTATATAGTCTTAAGCAGTAATAGGAATTTTAACCAAGGTTTAAAACCATGCTGAAAAATTCAACTTTCTGCTGAGATGTACAGGTGTTAATTATGTTTTAACAGAACTATGACTTTGCACCACTTATTTCTACCTATACTGTGTTTCATACTCTATGGATTGATGCAAGGAAGTAGTTTATACATTGAAAATTCTGAAGAATTGTGTCCTTGACATTCAGTTTACAGAACATCTGCTAGGCCATCATTTTACAATGCGCTCCTATATCTGCCTCAAATTTAACATCTCACCCTTTCAGCATGTCCTTCTAGCCCTTCCTGATGCTGTTGCTGTCACTTAAACTGAGAGCATACATCTGGTCCTTTCCCTAGGCTATATGGATGTCAACCACTCCTAAAAATAATCTTGTATTTTGTTCTGCTGCACAATTGTTCTTTAGCTGAAGTTCCTGCTTTAATCATTCTTTTGTGACACATTTGCCAAATCCCAGACACTCAAACATGCTGGTACTGCCCCACAATGCCCATATTCATTTCCTGCCTTAGCACAGTCTTATCATTTTGAAGGATGTTGACTTCTTGTTCTAATTCAGTATGCCACTAGCCTTCTGTACAAAGTGTGGTCTTGGATATTTCTCTTTAATTTGACTGTTTCTGATATGACAACTAATCCTTTGAAGCAATAAAAATATGCATAGTATTAAGAGACTTATCCCTCAGTAGAATGGTTTATTACATTGGTCACAAAAGGAGCAATGGCTTCTGATTGTTCAAGCAATTTTGTTGAAAATTAGGCAGCATCATGCCTGA
Source organism: Gavialis gangeticus (assembly GCF_001723915.1). Classification (NCBI taxonomy): domain Eukaryota; kingdom Metazoa; phylum Chordata; order Crocodylia; family Gavialidae; genus Gavialis; species Gavialis gangeticus. Next base: position 113,815,603 of record NW_017728992.1, read on the forward strand.
CAAAGTAAAACCAGCTAAAGGAGTTATTACACAAGAATTAGAAATCCTTGGGAAAGCAGTGGATTTCTTAGTGTTATTTCAAGTTCTGAATTTTATGTTTAAGGACACGCCTGAAATTATACCAAAATACATGAACACTAAGAATAATAAGGCTTTTGATTACACCATGATACATGGAAGCCAGAATGTCATATAGAATGTGAACTGGTAGGGCTGTGCGAAGCTTCAGGTGTTGATTCGATTCGGAGGAAATTCAGCCCAATTTGGTGGCCATATGTCCAAATCTGAATCATATTAGGGGACCAGTAAAAAGGTCTGAATCGATTCAACGCTCTCTGAATTGATTCGGAAAAGATTCGGAGAGCTTTGACGATTTGGGCAGACCCCACCGGCTGCAGCAGGGAGCTGGAGCCGGACTCGGAGCTGGTAGGTGGGGGGTGAGGGAGGAGAGGCTGGAGGAGGG
>NW_017728992.1:113816497-113818926 GCF_001723915.1 Gavialis gangeticus
CCCACTGCCTCATGCTGCATGGGGGGCTCTGCCACAAGCCCCCTGACCCCCCACTCCTGTAGCCCCCCCCAGCTGCCCCATCCGCCCCAGCTCTTGCCCTTTAAGAGAAACCCCTCCCCCCTAAAACCCCAAACTCATCAGCTCATACAGCAGCCTTGGGGCTTTGGGGAGCCCCCCACACATTGTGGGGCAGTGGGAATTGCCCCCTTCCAGGAAGGAAAACCTTTTTCCTGTCTTCCGCTTCTTCATTCAAATTACATTATTGTTGTTTTCTTTTCTGTCAATATTTATGCATGTTGTAGTCTTTTTCTTTTGTTATTATTGGGTCTGCCTTTCAGTCCAATGGCTTCTTATTATTCCTTTTCTTCTTTTCCTGTCTTATATGTTCTTCCTGTCACTTTCTGCATAACTTTCGTCAATATCTATTCCTCCTTCTTGCCAATAATACACCATTTGTTCCCTGTAGCCATGCACAAGATCAAGCTTGTATCCTACAGATTCCCTTTCATAATCATGTAGACAGAGGTAGTTATTTGCACTTTGATATCATTCTATACTTACTTAGGGCCTTGTTGCACAGGGAACTTAGGATGTTTTATTTAGCTCATAGTAAGAATTACCATAAGTTAGAATACTTTCTGAGCAATCACACTGTAATGCTTACTAAGATCGCTCAAGCTGGGTCTCTGCCACTGGCAATGTGCATGGAGAGGCATAAGGAGCTGAGCCCAGGAGGGGGTGCTATCCCTGTCACTGGATCCCATGAATGCCTCAGGATTGGAGTCAAATGAAGACTCTGGTGTGGTCCCTAGACTGCATCAGTTTCCAACTGGCTCTGGTGGGTGCTGAGGCTGAGATTGAAAATCAGCTGATTGCTGGTCCCAGCTCTGCACTGCACCAGAATTTTGAGCTGGCCCTGGTGCAGGAGCTAAGATGAACAATGGGTCCTAGGCCCTGCACTGCACTGGAGCTGATTCTCAGTCCCAAGGCCTGCAGATTCAAGACTCCAGTGCTGTGTCAGGGTTAGGACAGACAGTCATCTGACTTTCAGTCCCAGCTCCTGCAGAAGAGTCATTTCAAGACTGGTGCTTTGTTGGTCCGAGCCCTGAGATTGCACCCGAGTTTCCAGCCAGCTTCATTGAGGTCTTGTGGTTGGGACTAAAAATCAATTGACTGTTAGTCTCTGCCCTGGGACTGCAGTGGAGCTGGTACCATGCCAGACATGGGCAGTAAGATTTGGGGTCTCTTGGGGATTGAGGCAGAGACCAGAGTCAGGCTGAGTGAGTAGAGTCAGAGGATGAAGAGGGTCACAAAGCAGGGTTTCAATCTAAGAGTGAGATCTAGGTGCAAGCTGCATCAGGAAACTTAGAGATCAAACAGAGAGAGAAGCCCAGGAGAAAGTGAGAGGAACCAGCAAAGTGAACTTGGGTCAGAATGCATTCTGGTGCCCACTTTCTTCTGCAGTTCAAAGGTTTATATGAAGGAAGCAGTGTCATCTGCCCCTGAATGACCATTCTGGTGACAGGGAGTTGTGGAGGGTTAGGCTTTAAGTTGGCCTTGACTAGCCTGGTTGTCTAGCTATTATTGGTTGGCAGGCTGGGATGAGCAACTGTGCAGCCAGGCTGAGGCCCCAGGTTTGGCCTGACAGCTGATTAAAATCCAGTGTCCAGCCTGGGACTGATAATCAGCTGATTGTTGGCCCCAGCCCCTGCACTGGAGCTGCTTCAAGACCCGATGTAGCATGGGGCTGTAACCACACCAGAGTCTTCAACCAGAGCAAGTTCCAGACTCCCTTTCAGTCTGACAGATTGTAGGTCCTAGCCCCAGGACCACAATGAATTGTGTTACCTCACAGAGAAGTCTGATGTTGGGTCAGCAAGTGCTACATAATACCATCTGGAGATACTTCTTTCTGGAAAAGGCTGAACTTTGCTACAATAAGAGCTCCCTTGGTACATATTATCCTGCTTGAACACAGGATGCTTGGGTTTTAAGTGCATGTTACATGTGCTGTCTTGGGTGACATAGGTCTATAGAGCATCTGGAATGAGCTTATCCCTTCCCTATTTCATTCCCCTCCAATTAAGAAGCAACAAAATTTTCCCTGCCCTGCCCCCCTGCAAAAGTTTTCATGAGATTGAGAGAAGGAGCTTTGATTCTGCTACTTCCACAAAGTATTTAAGCTGAATATCAACACTCCTGCTTTGCCTCAACACCCAATCCAAAGTCTGCTAATAGTTTTAATTTTTTATCTATTATTCCACACACGCTTGTGTATGTGTGAAATAATAGACAAAATGTGTGCATGCATGCATGCATGTACACACACACACCCTCTCTCTGTCTTCTCTCTTTCCCCCCAAATTGTGGCCTTCTGCAAACATCTGTCATGGAAACATTTCAGTCCAAACAGCGATATGCTCACAAAT
>NW_017728992.1:113823926-113825659 GCF_001723915.1 Gavialis gangeticus
CACACACACACCCTCTCTCTGTCTTCTCTCTTTCCCCCCAAATTGTGGCCTTCTGCAAACATCTGTCATGGAAACATTTCAGTCCAAACAGCGAAATGCTCACAAATTTAGAGGAGATGTCTTTTATAGGAAGTTTCATGCAACCTTAATAAGAGGCACAGCAGCCAACCTAATCCATAATGTATTTGTGTAGTATCATAGATATGCATGAAACATTACAAACAAATGAAGACAAGTTTCTCATGCCTTTCACTCTACAGCCTAAATTAGATCAAGGATATGTCAAATGTATATGAAAGAATAGTAACTTGGGAAGGAGAATAAAGCAAATCGGGGAAGGATATTTAGTGGAAGATGTTCCTGAAGAGAACAGATCATTTGTTAAGTAGTTCTGTGCTTCTCATTGGTTATTTCTTTTTGTTTATTTATAAGTTCTCTGTTTTCCTTATGTGACATGTTTTGTGTATTTCAAATGCTCTACTTATACATTTTGACAAGGTGTCACTGGAGAAGCTATTTGACAGAAAATAAACTTGACTGCATGATATTATAACCAGCCTGCCACAAATGGCTAGTTTCTGGAATGTATAAGTACTTGGATTTTTCTGCTACAACCACACAAGGGCTCAAAGATGAAAGTATTCTGATTAAATATTGTCCTTATATAATGGCTGTCTTTTCATTGCCTATTTAATTCTTATCTATTGAAAATATCTTGGCTTAAAAAAGGGAAATTTGGGAAGCAATATGTCCATTACTTGAAACTCTGCAGATGCTGAATAATTTCTCTGGCAGCTATGACACATTAGTTCTAGCATATGAAAACATGAACCTCACTTTGCTATTCATGTGTAGTGTGACCTCTGAAACCATTAGCCACATGCATTTTTTTAATTTGGGGAAAATTAATGTTTTAGTGTCTAGTATAATCTTTTGAAATAACTTTGCAGATAAGGTAGATATGTGGCAGTATTACAGTAATCCTTAGGGTTTCACTATGCCATACTTTATTCAGTGTAAAGACAAAATTGTATTCTAAATTGTAATGCTGATCACTGTACCCTATAATATTGGCATGTACTCTACCTGCCTGACAGTTGTATGTGGCTATTTCATATCCATGGTTTTAGCTGACTGTATAATTAAGGTGTTATCCTTAGCTTTGCTGGATCTGCACTAGCTGGGTGGGTTTTGGCTTTACAGTGTTCCTTCTCAAGAGCTGCTTCAGGCTTCAGGGTAAATAAGAACATCTGGGCTAAGGATAGAAACTACACATAAACTGGTATAAATGATCAGGAACTTATTCAAATCTATAACGCAAAAGAAATTCAGTGCACATAAATCATTCTCAAAATAGCCAAAGCCAGTTAAAGATAAACCTGGATGAATGTAGTATCAGACGTAACTATTTTAGGTTAATGCAGTTTATTGAACTTCTGTCCCAGATCCTCTCCACATTCAAGGTAACTCACAGTCCTCCAGCATCCCAGCATGCTTTGCACCTCAAAATCCCCCCCTCACAGGCTGGGCAGGCTAGTCTTGGGCCAAGCTGTCTGCTCAAGTCCAGCAGGGAGGTGTGTTCTAGCACACCTTCTCAACCTGGAGAGATGTGGGCAGTGGGGTTCTGCAGGGCTTGGTCCTCAGGCCTGCACTGTTCAACATCTTCATCAGTGACTTGGATGAGGGGGTAAAAAACACCCTGTTCAAATTTGCTGATGACACTAAGATGTAGG
>NW_017728992.1:113825813-113832682 GCF_001723915.1 Gavialis gangeticus
GTTATAAACTAGTCGGGGGGATCAGCAGGCATTGGGGGAGTCCCTTTTTCCCAAGCACCGCCAGGAGTGACCAGGAATAACGGTCACAAGCTGGCAGAGGGTAGGTTTAGGCTAGATATCAGGAGACGCTATTTCACAGTCATGGAGGCTAGGATCTGGAACCAACTTCCAAGAGAAGTGGTGCAGGCTCCTACCCTGGGAGTTTTTAAGAAGAGGTTAGATGAACACCTTGCTGGGGTCGTTTGACCCCAGTACTTTTTCCTGCCATGGCAGGGGGTCGGACTAGATGATCTACTCAGGTCCCTTCCGACCCTAGAAACTATGAAACTATGAAATCACTCGGCTTCTGGCCGGGGCCATTGCAAGCATGTGGCTGCATTTCCAGAGACAGAAGTGAATGTCTCTGCACTTAGCTTGGGTTAACCTGTGAAGAGTGAATTGATTCAGCCTTGATTTTTGACTGTATGTACTTAGCCCTGGTCTTTGTTGTTTAGGTAATTTTTAAGCTTGGTTATATGGTGGCTTTCATGCACATCAGTTGAAGCAGAACAGAATATTTTACTAGCATCTCATCTTGTGTATTAATAATGAAGGGGTAACCTAATAAGATAGAAGCTGCCCAACTTGGTGTTTCAGAAAGGTGTGTAGGTTGCTATGCTTTTTTATTTACTCAGCTAGGAATTAAAATGCTTACTTCAAGGAATGTGTATTGCAAATTTTCCTTTAGGTTCTAAAATAAACAGTGCTACATTCACATCCAGCCTGTCAGGAGCCCCATGGTCTGGATCCAGCCTGGAATGTAGGGTGAGTTTGACACTTATGGTTTAGGAGGACTGACTTCTAGGCAGGCATATAACTTTCTGGCTCGCCCATAGCTACCCAGATGACTGACTTCTCACTTTCAAGGCTGCCTACGTGAAGGGCAGGGAATCTACATAGGCAGACAAAGTTCTTTGGGTAAATCCAATATCTTTTTTTAGACCAATTCTACATGTCCTTTTTGGGTACCCAGGTTGCAAGCTCCCCAAACTTCATGCTCTTTCTGCTGCCCACTATATAAGTGAGTTCCTGGCTTCCCAGTACCAGTTACAGAGGGATAACAAGAATAACAAAGGACTACCTACAGTATTAAAGAAAGCAAGGTTTGGGGGGACTGAGATCTTATATTAGACCCACTGCATGGTGCCAAGCATCTAAATCTGTCCCAATCATGCAGTAAGTCCAACAGAATGTATCACCTGCAGAAATCCCTGCCTCACATATATCCTGAGCTACTAGGTTACAGCACCACTCCAACACTATTTACTTGAATATCCAGTCAATTAGAATACTAACTCCCAATTAGATTATTCATTTTAAAACAAATGATCAGTTATAAAATAATAACATCATAATGTACTTTAAATTATAATTTAATAGGCCAAATGTGTTACTGTTTATTTTATTATGCTATGGCATGATATAATTGAAATGCTTTGATATTTTTATCCTATATATTATATCATTAAAACAAATTAAATACTTTAATTAAGTTATTCCAATATTATTGTAACACAGGTAAAAACAATATATATATATCTATAAATATATTTCATTCTGATTGAAACAACAGATCACATTTTCAAACAAATACCTTTTCAATTTTTTCTAGGAATATGAGTTTTCAGTTCTGCTTAGATTTACTTCTCTTTAGCTTATAGTGTATCAGGAAATACTGCATTGTAATAGCCACTGGAAAACACCTTTTATTTTTTCACCAGTACATATTTTATCTTAGTATCACCACTCTAATGGAAAATGTATATTAAATTATACCTTTTTAAAACATACCCATGGTGTAAAAGTGCCTGTGATTAAAAGCATGGTATAAAGGCTTTGACTGAGTTGATTTATGCAGAGAGTATTGAATTGCAAGTAATTTTTTCATTGGATACTTGCTAATGAATAATAATCCCCTCAGCCTTTTCATTCTAAAAATACTGAGCAGGATTTTAGTATTCTTCTATTTAAAATGTGTGTGTGTCTGTGTGTGTGTGTGTATAAATTTTCAGACTTCCAAAATTATTTATAATTTGTCTAATAGAGTACAGATGTCTTAATATTATTTGTATGATTTGAAATCAACTTTGAGATTTTAAAATCTTTGTTGATGTCATAATCAACATTAGTAGTACCAGAATATTATGGGCTAGCTGGCAGAAATCCTTGAACTTACGATTTATATATCATTTTCCCATATACCTGTTGTTGTTTAAGTTATGACATTTGACCTCTTATTGTTTCTAGTAGTAGTCTCTAGTAGTAAAAGCAAGCTTTCAATAAGCAATCACACTAAACCCATTTGCAGAAATGTTAGAGTGAGTACATGAATTTCCATCCTTTCTTGAAAAAAATTAACCAAGGTTTATAATGCAATCTCATGTTTTCCTCAAAAACAAAAATCTCCATTAGAGAGAAGTAGTATCCTATTGTGATAGATACATGTTTTCCAAGCTAGTATAGTATACTACAATGGTCCAGATCTTCAGCTGGTTTGGATTGGCATAATTCCACTAATGTCAATGGAACTGCACTAATATACATCAGCTGAACATCTGACCTAGTGTATATGTATATGTGTGTGTGTGTGTGTGTGTGTGTGTGTGTATGTATGCATGCATGCATGCACGCACAGACACACACACGGAAGGTGTGCTGTGATAACTAAATTTCTGAGAACATTCCATATGCTAAACTCAGTGTTTTATAAATACTTATTTACTTTCATAAATCGCCCATGAGAATCAGTTTGAAACTATTTTACGGGTGTAGAACCAAGCTAACCAGGATGCTTACAACTTTACTCCAGCCTGTTTAACACCACATAGCCATTAAGGGACTGGATATAACTCAAAGGGAAATAATGCTAACATAAGAACTGAGGCCATTTTGCATGGACTGCCTTGTGCACACAGGCAGAAGTTACATTTGTTCCACAATCAGCCCCTTGAAAGTGCTCCATAGCCATGCCCTGAAACAAGTGCATGGCTACGGAGTGCTTTAAAAGTGCTTGATCACATGAAAATTAACCATCATTACATGAGAGTTTAGAAGAAGGTGCTCCAAAACAGAACTCCTTCTTTAACTTCTGTTTAATTGGGACTGGGGTGCATCAGCTCAGCCTTGTCTCTGGTGCTCTGTGTGTGGTGGGAAGGGGGAGAAGTGAAGGGAGGAAGCTTGGGCTGGGGTTTGCCTAGTCTTTGCTGGAGGCAGAGGTGGGTAAATTGAAACACCCACTGGGGGGCGAGAAGGGAAGACACTCTAATCCACCTACCCCACTCCAGTACAGGCTGGGCAAACTCCAGCCTGAGCTCCCTCCTCTCACATATCCTCTCCCCCCCGTCATGCAGGCAGCACTGAAGCTGGGAGATTTAGGGGAGAGAAGCTGCAGACATGCATCTCCTTAGCTGGATCAGCTCCAGAATGAAGCTTAATTCCTCAGCTTCCTGACCAAACAAGAAATGTCTGGTGGGTCAGGAGGGTAGATCTAACTCATGGTGCTTTATGTGAAGTGCCATGATTTAGACGAAGGAGGTACACATTTGTCAGCACCTTGTATGTCCTAGCATGTGGGTCATGCTAGTGATAGGCCTGGGGTTGAAAAGCAGTTAGGAATAGGGTGCAATTCATATGGGAGACTGGGAAGTATGACTGGCCTACTTAGAATAGACTGCTGAAACATTGGAGGGCTCTCTACATCACCAAAGGTACACATGTGGCCCCTAGAACAGTAAGACTGGGGGGAGGGGCAGTTGAGTGATTTAAAGTGGCTTTAAAAGTGCTAATATGCACCAGAGTTCAATGACAGAGTGAGAGGTTGAACCCAGAGATCTCCTAGTTCCAGTCATGTGCTGTAACCTCTCACAGAAGGAAGGCTGGTCCTGAACACTGCTAGTTAACTCTAAAGTTTCAAATTGCTCTCCTATTCAAATAATACTCTTTTTTTAAACATTTTTTTTAAAAAATAATGATTATTACTCACTATCAGTTCAGTTTTACCCAAGTGAAGTCAAAGACAGTCTGAGTTCCAGATAAAACATTTTGTAGTTTTAGAGAGATTGTATAACCATCAATAATAAAAATTTAAAAAATAGAGCTATAAGCAGGAACATAACCTAATAGCTACCGTTGCATATATTAATTCCCTTAATTTTGCATTGTGCTTCATTAGATTCTTGACAAATTTGATTTTTCTACAGTGAATCCTTAATTGACACTGCTGATTAAGAACACTTGCAATTAAAATAATAAATTATTACTGGCAAGTAAATATCCTTCTTGTTTTAGCCAATTTCAAATGAATTAAACATTTCAAAATCTTGTTAGCTGCTAATTGCTAGCTTTAATTCTTCTGAAGCATGAGCTTTGCTAAGAGCTGGATGTTTCATTTAAAAGCTTTGTTAGGTGATTACATTCGTCATTTCTGGAAGAGCACACAGGATTGGTAAGTTTACAGATTCTATCTACATTTAAGCACTATTACCAGATACCTTAAAGCATGCGCAGAGTGGTAGCTTCAAACTTCCTGAGTATCTTTTAATTGATATTAATATTCACTAATTTTAGTGTCATATAATGGACATGAAAAAATCTATATTCTTGCATTCCCCACCCCCTCCCTTCCACACCACTTCCACTGACTTAAGTGGGTCTTTGTGGGTATGTCTCGATCACCTCCAGAGTTAGATAAGGAATAATAAGCCTCTTACCCACTTGTACCCAGCTGTACCTGTATTAAGGTTCTCCAAAGGCAGAGATGGCAAGTCTCTGACCATAGTGTTGGAGTGCCGGTTTACAACCACCTCTTAGTGATTTACTCCTGCAACATGCTCAGGGCTGATACAAGCCACTCAGATTTGTTCCTGAGCCCTTAATGCTGCCTATATGGTGCTGGCATCAGTAGGTGTGGTTTATTTCTTGGGAGTATTCCTGGATTCACTTGGGAGGTGGTACGAATACCTGGTAGGGGTGTATGACTCTACATATGTGGAACTGTACATTGAAATGTATGAGTTGGTACAATATTATGATCTTAATTAGTACCTTAAATAAATATCAAACATGCATAATTTAAAAAGAAAATGTAAATTATGTATTTCCTATAACAGATGTATGGCTTGAAAAATACACATCAGAGTAGGGGTTGGGCACATGTATAAATGCCCTAAGATTTTAATATGGTTTTTTTGGGTTGACAGCCCTGCACATAGTTTCATAGTTTCTAGGGTCGGAAGGGACCTGAGCAGATCATCTAGTCCGACCCCCTGCCATGGCAGGAAGAGCACTGGGGTCAAATGACCCCAGTAAGGTGGTCATCCAACCTCCTCTTAAAAACCCCCAGGGTGGGAGCCTGCACCACCTCACTTGGAAGCTGGTTCCAGATTCTAGCCTCCCTGACCGTGAAGTAGCGCCTCCTGATGTCCAACTTAAACCTTCCCTCCGCCAGCTTGTGACCATTGTTCCTGGTCACTCCTTGCGGCGCTCGGGGGAACAGGGACTCCCCCAGCGCCTGCTGATCCCCCCAACCAGTTTATAACAGGCCACAAGATCCCCCCTCAGCCTTCTCTTTTGAAGGCTGAACAGGTTCAGGTCCCACAACCTTTCCTCATAGGACCTACCCTGCTGTCCCTTGATCATATGAGTGGCCCTCCTCTGGACCCTCTCGATGCTGTCCACATCCCTCTTAAAGTGCAGCGCCCAGAACTGGATGCAGTACTCCAGCTGCGGCCTGACCAGTGCCGCATAGAGGGGGAGGATCCCCTCCTTGGACCTGCTCGAGATGCATCTGTGGATGCACGACAAGGTGCAGTTGGCCTTCCTAGCCATAAACTCCCACAAATTATTCTGGCATCAACACACAACTGGGCTGGCTGGAAACTATGCAAACCACTTCATTTTCAATGTCAAATGTAAGAGCTCACACTTTATTTGATCTCTCCAACATCTTAAAACCAGTTTTGTTTTTATTTTTTAAACTATCTAAATCTGAAGAAAGCCACTGGTCAATAATTACTATTCCATCTTAAAAATCTCTTCCCTTGCTTGAAATAGTCTTTGAATTATTTCTGAGCAAGAATTATTGCACAGCCGAAAAATATTTTTTCTCTTTCCATCTCGTAAACATTTACAAGAAGCCCCGTTGACTTTAAAAATGGCATTAACCATAGAACCAGCATATAAAGAGGTAATTTCTTAATCAGGTACCAAATATAGAAAATTTAATTTCCAGAGGAGAGGTTTGTTGAAATTCAGGGTTCTGTTTGTAACATTAATTCAGGTTATGCCAAAAATCCAAATATAAGCTGAATAATAGCTTTCACAATAATGTCAGCCATGCTCAGTTACCATGAAAATTTACACACAGAGGCAAAAATAAAAAAAAAAAATGTCCAACACATTCTGGCGAATAAGGAGAAAAAGAAACAATATTTTACTCACACAGAAAAGAGGAATTATTTATCCTAGGCGCATGAGTTAATAGAGTATGGCAAGTATTAAAAGGTATTATAAGCCAAAATGTATTGTTTCTATGGAACAATATATGAATAGAAAAAAATGTACATACAATATTGTATTTGACTCTGTACCCCAAAGAATAAATGGTGCTTCTAACTTAGCTCAAGGTATTCTCAAAATTTTATACACATTATATATTTATTACTGTTGCTCAGGCACATGGAATCCTCTTTATGCCGTGCCTTAGAATTTTTTAAAAATATTTGATATATTGTATCACAGAACTATTTTGTGCAATTATCTCACACACTACTAGAAAATGGCTTGATTTATTAGGAAAAACAGAGTGAAACCCAACTGCTCAATGCATTTTC
>NW_017728992.1:113837682-113845704 GCF_001723915.1 Gavialis gangeticus
GCTTTTGTCTGACAGACATATAAGCCAAACAATGCAGCTGGGAACAGACCCGGACACAGGCATGGGTGAACTGGGCGGCCACCATAGTCTTCAACTAAACTAATACTTTTTTACCCCTGGATTTCCCTTTAGAACACACATGCTGTAACCTTGCATGTCAGTGCATATTTGTTTTGAAGTATTGAATAAATGCATATTCTGTCAACGGGGTGTCCAATTCTGTTCTCAGCCTATCTCACATAGCTTCATAGATGTAGGGTCAGAAGGGACCTTGCAGATCTTCTAGTCCAACCTCCTGCCCTGGGCAGGAGAGAAAACTGGGCTCACATGACCCCAGCTAGGTAATTATCAAGCCTCCTCTTAAAGACCCCCCAAGGTAGGAGCCAGCACTACTTCCCTTGGAAGTTGTTTCCAGATCCTAGCTGCCCTGACTGTGAAGTAGTGCCTCCTGATGTCTAGTCTGAACCTACTCTCTAACACCTTATGGCCATTATCCCTTGTTACTTTAAGAGGCACTCGGGGGAACAAGGTCTCTCCTATTCCCCACTGGTAAGTTTATAGATGGCCACCAGGTCCCCTCTTAGCCTTCTCTTGCGAAGGCTGAACAGGTTAAGGTCCCATAGCCTCTACTCATAGGGTCTGCCCTGCTGTCCCTGGATTATGCAAGTGGCCCTCTTCTGGACCCTCTCAATGCTGTCCACATCCCTCCTGAGTGCAGCACCCAGAACTGGATGCAGTACTCTAGCTGTGGCCTGACCAGTGTCACACAGAGGGGGAGGATCACCTCCTTGGCCCTGCTTGTGATGAATCAGTGGATGCACAAGGTGTGGTTAGCTCTACTGACTGTGTCCTCGCATTGGTAGCCCATGTTCATCTTGGAATCAATAATGACTCCAAGATCTCTTTCTGCCACTGTGCTTTTGAGAAGAGAGTTCCCCAGCCTGTAGGTATGCTGCTGGTTCTTACTGCCCAAGTGCAGCACCCTGCACTTGTCAGTATTGAATCCCATCCTATTCTCATTTGCCCACCTCTGTAATCTGTCCAGGTCCAGTTGTATCCTGTCCCTCCCTTCTAGCGTGTCCACCTCACCCCAAATCTTGGTGTCATCCGCAAATTTAAACAGGGTGCTTTTCACCCCCTCATCCAAGTCGCTAATAAAGAGATTGAACAGTATGGGCCCAAGGACTGAGCCTTGGGGGACTCCACTGCTTACATCCCTCCAGGTCGAATATGACCCGTCCACCACCAATCTCTGAGTGCGGCTCCTCAGCCAAATTGCTATCCATCTGACATATTTTATTTGGTTTGCGTATACAGGCAGTCCCTGATTAACGCTGTTTTTCTATAACACTCTTTTTACGGTGATACTTGATTCTACTTAGCACTCAAGAAGTTTTGTTTTAAAACTCATGGGCATCGTACAGCTGGCACTAAAACTGACACTAATCCTGGCAACCTGATTCTGTTGATTTTGGTGGCTTTAGAAAGTGAAAGTTGGTTTCACTTAACAATTGGTTTTGCTTACTGCTCGGTTTTTCAGGATCCAATTAAGAGCACTAAGTGGGTGTTGTCTGTATGCAGAGATGAGCTAAATAAGTTTTGTATCTCAGGTTTTGGAGAATAGGCCAACTGCAAGAAAGAAATGAAGAAGAGAAACCTTACTAACTTTTCAAAGATATATGTGTATCTTACTGTATTTACCTCTTATGAAAAATACACATAGCATTTTTCCTGACTAATTTAACTGTGGAAGTTTGCTTTGCATGGTTACATACAGAAATTATACATAAACCAGTATAAGGGATCAGAAACCAATCTAAACCAGTAATGGAACAGAAGTTTAGTGCACATAGACTGGTTTAAAAATGGTGAAACCCAGTTTAAGATATACCAGGATAGAAAAGGTATCAGCTTTAATCTGTTTAGTTTATACTGGTCTATCTAACTTCTCCCAACTCAAGTTAGGTTTCTGTCAGATCCCCTACCAACTCAAAATAGGTCACTGTCTCCAAGCATCTCATTCTTTGCAGTCCCTGCTAACCTCACCCCACCCCACTTCACCCCATGGGGCTCTTCTGCTCCTGCTGAGCCAGGCCAGGCCCACCCCAACCCCAGGCTGTCACAGAGCTGAGACAGCAAAGCCTCTGCTCCCCAGCCTTGTGTCCTGCCTGTTACCCCATCTTTCCTGCCTATTACCCCACCTGGCTGACAGCTGTAAAGTCCCTGGCCTTGGCCCCAGTCTGCCTGCAACCTGGTGTCTGTTAAACTGGTGAGGGCCATGCAGCAGGGGCTTTTTCACCACTGCTGTGCCTGCATGGATGGTATTTGTTAGTGGTGAGTTCACAGTTTAAAGATTCGTTTTACTTTTTTTTAAACCATATTATCATTTTTCAATGTACCGTCATTCATGTTTTTCTTCTTTCTAGAAGAAAAGGTAAATTGGAATAATTGTAAGCTATTTTACCAGTAATTTCTTGACTCCTGTATGGGAAAACTGTTATTCCTACAATTTAATTACCCAAAGGGTTTTTTTAGACAGAGGACTGAAGAAAAGGTATTTCTCAGAAGATATGCAACATCTAGTTTGATAGTGAGTGCTTTCCACCCCAACCCCTTCCTTCCTATTTTGTGTAAGTACATACAGCAATAAAATGGCTATAAGCATGATTATAATGAAAAATAATACTGTAGTGAGGCTTAAATGATGATGCTGTGTCCAAAGTAAGGAAAGCATTTGGAAAAGAGTACCTATTTGAAAACAAATGTATACAAAGATAAAATGCTACACATTATTAATCCCATTGCTGTATAAAGGAATCTAAGAGATTTGCATCTAATATTATCAAATATTTCAAAACAAAGTGCACATATGTGATAAATGTAGTTTTATTCTGGGAATTAAATACCTAAGATGTTTCCCAATATTTTGAATTTGGACAATATTTTAATAGAGATCATTAAAATAACAATCCAAAGGAGCCAAGAATCTTAGCAATGATGTAATAACGTGCACTAATTGATTTTCTGGAAAAGTAACATATTTAGCTTCTCTTACTGTCCCTTAGTAAGTGTGTGAGTGGGGAGGGGGAGAAAGGGAAAAGCAAGCATCAAGTGATGAACAAGCAGTTTGAGATGACCCATGGAATATGGTTTGAGAACCACTTTATTTATTTTTCTGAACAAGTGTCTGTTAGCTAGGATGATGACCATAGCACAAGCGGCATGCATAGGCAACTGTGTGTCCCAGTTTGACTGGGACACTCCATGATTCCATAGCTTGGTCCCAGCTAATTGGTTAAATGTCCTGGGCCAGAGTCCAGCAGGGAAGTGGAGCAGCATGGAGCCAGGCAGGCTGCTGGGCAGGCACCAATGTTCCTGTGTGGGAGCAAGAATGTACTATGTGTAGGTGGGGTAGCACTCGCTCCTATTCACCCACCTTGCTCCCACACAGGAGCAGCAGTGCCTGCCTGGCTGCCATCCTGGGGTACCATGCCGCTCCACCACCCTACCAGACTCTGACCTGTGACTTTTGACCAACCGGCCAGGGCCAGGCTATGGAATCCTGGAGTCTCATGGCCAAACTGGGTTGTATAATCACTCTAGGCATGGAGAACGTACAAATGCTTCAGGGATAAGTACAGACCTTCAAAAAGCCTGAGGTGGAATTGATCAAACCTATGTGGGTTTTTGTAAGTGATATAGTTAGAACAAGAGCAAAAAAGAACACCCATTCACCCTCTGGTGGTGTGGCATGTAGCCTGCCTGTACTGACTGAGGCCACCAGGTTGGGGCCACTCCCATGTGCCTGTCAGCATGCCCTGTAGGCTCCCTGGGGTGCTGCAGAATGCTGAGCACAGATGAGCATTTGGGCTACCCCAATCAGCTGCCAGGCACAAGCAAGCATACGCTCAACCTCCTGCCATGCCACCGTGGACCTTCTCCCATGCCCAGCCCTTGACTTCCAGGACAGTCCCAGAGCAGGTCATTTTTGGCACGTGTGGCAGCCTAGCCAGTGGGGGTCGGGGGGAGGGCATTCCTCAGAAGAAAGGATTGGGCCCCTCAGAGCTCTGGCATGAGTGGCAGTGGCGGCAGGACACATCCTGCAGCCTGGGAGGCTTGCACCTTGTGGAGAAAGGGGACATGGCGGGGAAAGGACCACTCATGCCAGCGCTTCAAGGGGCCTGATCCTTCCCTCAGTTGAGCCCCCACTTTCCTTGCCACCCAGTGCAAGGCTGCTGGGCACAGCCTGCTACCACAGCTCCAAGGAGCCTGATTCTTCCTTCTGTGGAACAAGGCACCCCCACCCCTCCGCCACCACCAGCCAAGGTGCTGGGGTCGCACTGCAGCCACCATAAACCATCCTTCATCCTAGTAGTAACTGAACATATTTTAAGGAATTCCAGCAGTAAAATGTAAGTGCAGTTTGTCCAAAAATAGTCGGATGAATGTGTATCACTTCCTACTTTCTAACATGTAAACACATCGCACAACATAGAAATGAATGTAAGTCTTGGAATAAATTAATTTTGAATCAATTATCTTTATTTTCCACTCACAGCTGACTGGAGGCAGGGCTGGGGAGTGGGATTTTGCTGGCTTGGCTCTCCCCTGTTCCCTTCCCTTGTTGCCTGTCTGTGGCCAACTGCTGGCCAGAGGCTTGTGGAGAGAGGCTTTTCTGGCTCAGCTCTCCACTCCCTCTCCCCCACTCCCCTGTGCTGCCTGCTTGTGGTTCGTTAACAGCTGGCCAGAGGCAGGGCTGAGGAGAGGAGTTTTTCTGGCTTGGCTCTGGGAGAATTGAGGGATGGGGCCCACTGGGTGCTGGGCCAGAGCAGCCAAGCATGGGGTGAGTGCTAGTGTAGCTAGTCTGTGTGCCTCTGTTTTGTTAAGGGTATAGACTGGTTACTGATCACTTAAAGTGTAATGTCTATACCTGGCCCAGATATAAAGTCCCCAGTCATGTTAAACACTGTGGGCACCTATACATAAGTGACACCTGCTTCAATATATGCTGATTAGCACACATTGGAGCAGACTCAATTGAGTTTGCTGGATTGTACTAATTAGCATCCTCCAGAAGCCTTGGTGTCACACGTATTCAATGTCCCCATGGTTCAAAATGGTGGCGGGGCACTTTCATTAAAGCTTGTTGAATGAGCTTTAGTTAAGGTGCTCCTCCCACTGTTTTGAAGTACAGGATGATGAATACATGCAATGCTGCTGCTGCTGCTTTAATTAGAGAAGCTCCTGAGAACCACTCTAATTAAAGTGCCCCTCCACCCCCACCCCAGAGCATGTGTAAAGATGCCCTGTAGCACTAATGGAGATGCAGACTTACATTTTTGCCACTACATCTTTGTGCAGTAAACAAACTCTTTGTCATGTAAATTGAGTAATTCATTCAGATGTCTTTTTGTAATGATATGCCATTTTAAGGTCAGTGTATTGTTATCTGATGAAGTAGGTTGTCACCTATAAAAACTCATTCCTCTCAGAATCAGTTTGTCTCTAATAAGATGCCAACCTGCCATGCCTTTGGTTTGTATTGTTATTTGTGAACTCTGCACTTCTAGCACTGCTGGAAGTTAGTCAAGTGAATGAACTGTAATGCTGAGGGACAGACTACTGGAGCTCTGCATAAAAGAGAGAGAACATTATCTTTGACCCCCTGTATGTGCCTGTATTTTCTTCTGCAGGGGAACCATACTTAGTTGCAAGGATATTGAACCTTTGCTAGGAAATACAAGAAAAAGTAAAACAGAAAGGGAGAGAAAATAGAGGTGGTGGAAAAAAAAGAGAGTGCAGTAAAAAACGTATGAAAGGGGTCACCACCTGCAGTCAGACAGTATCAGGCACATGCTAGGGGGGAAAAAAACAACAAAAAGTTAACAATAGGCCTGCTTAGAGCTGGGAAGCCAAAATTAAGTTGCTTACTGAGTACTTACAATTTCAACGTTTAGGAAAAATGCAGCAACTATTTCTCTTTGAAGGCAAATGAAGCTACAGAAAATATTAATGGAATTTTTTTACACAAGGTGCACATCAATAAAAAGAACTGGTAGCAGCATATTATGTAGGAGTCAGACATAAACTTCAAAGATGACACAGAATTAAAATAAAAATACTTGAAATAAGAAACTTTAAAATGGCCATATTGATCTGTGGTGTGGATACAAATACAAACTGCCCAAAAATGTATAGAAACTACCCAACAGACATATGATAGGTGTCAAGATCCAAATTAAAGTACCGTTATAAATCTGCATGGAAAGTTGTAATTTGGGGGTTTTTTCTGAGAAAAAGAGAAAATGGTCTATGAAACTTTCTACCTTCAGACAAGAGAGAGAAGAATTGAATGAAACACCAGTTTCACTGCCAAACTGTACCAGCCTGTGATCACAGGAAAACTTGTTAATTTAAATCCAGACATTAAGTGCATATTGGAAAATGCAGCCCATCATGCAAGCTTTGCAAAACGGTCCTTAGTCAGTTGCAGCTTATGTTGGATATCCTTTTGTGCTTTTCATGAGTTACAGAAGTGACAGACTCACAGGACTCAAAGATGGACCACATTGCAAGTCTATAGCTGCAGCAGGTTTATCATCAAGAGACAAGGTTTGATAACACCTTTTGAAGGTGAAATGGGCTTCATATCAGCTTATTTAACATTTGTAAAGGATTTTCATAAATATAGCCAAAAAACTTACTTCCTTGATCTAGTGATAAAAATCTTCATTATTATAATAACAGTCATGCTTGTTATGAATTATTTGAGAACAAACTACAAAAATGGGTTCATTAGCTCTTGGTGAACTTGTAAAGCAGACATGACAAAGTAATGATGCATATCTTTTGAGTCATGGCCTTGTAACCTGAAAAATGTAGCACTGTTAGACATTCTACAGCACCAGCTGAAATGGATTGAGTCCTCTAAATACAAAACATGAACTCTATCTTCTTATGTGCACTAGTTTTCACCCTTTCACCAGCAGATCCTTTTTTTTATGCGTAAACAGCTATAGAGTAGGGCTGTACGAAGCTTCAGTTGCTGATTCGATTCAAAGGAGATTTGGCCCAATTCGGTGGCCAAATCTCCGAATTGAATCAGGAGACCCATTAATCTCTCTGAATTGAATTGTAAGTGTCCGATTTGATTTGGAGAGATTTAGAGAGTTACGACATTTTTGCTATAGACACAGCTTTCTATGTACCTCGAGGTACCTGGCACAGCTCATGAAAGCTGAGATGGTGGGATGGATGGAGTGTCCCATGGGAGCATGGGGGGGGGGGCCCTGCACGCTCTGCAGCAGACCCAGAAGTGCACTGGAAGTACTTCCAGTGCACTTCTGGGTCCACTGCAGAGTGTGCAGGGGGCCCCCACCACCCCGCTTGGCAACTGCTGCCTTCTGGGTCTGGGAAGGCACCCAGGGTCCCCCCACAGCTGATCACTGAGATGAGAGAACATAGCGGGGTCCCCCACACACTCAGCACTGGACCTGGAAGTGAACCAGAAGTACCTCATATCAGTTACACCTTCTGCTTTTACACCCCCAAATATCACTATCCTCCAATGACAATTTATTTGATTAAAAAAAAATGCTAAGTGTATTGTATTGGTATGCAAGTATTACAGATACTGATCCATAATGGTAATAATTGCAGTTTTCATGTAACATTTTACAAGCACTCCAGCACTTTTCTGTCTTCACTATCATTGCATTTTTCAGCACTCAAAGTTTTCCCAAAAGTAGACACTCTAATAAATGAAGTTACTTTTTGGAGACAGAATGTTTGTGAATAAAAATTTGAGTGCAGTAGGGAAAGGGAGGAGTATTCATGCATGAAACTTTTTAATTAGGGGTAGAAAAAATTAGTCTTTTACAAGAGGGAACCTTTTGAAAAGTCACACTTAATTGTTCCTTTCTAAAGGGTTTCTTTCCAAGTACTCTTACTTTGAAGAATAAGTGGAAAATAAGCTAATGGTTACAATAAAAGGTCAATCATACAGACAAATAAGTTTGAATG
>NW_017728992.1:113850704-113853906 GCF_001723915.1 Gavialis gangeticus
TAATTGTTCCTTTCTAAAGGGTTTCTTTCCAAGTACTCTTACTTTGAAGAATAAATGGAAAATAAGCTAATGGTTACAATAAAAGGTCAATCATACAGACGAATAAGTTTGAATGTGTAGTGCAATGGGGAAGTTGATAGAAACATCTGATCTCCCTTAATTATACTTAATCAAATCAGTTGGTGTGCTTCATAAAAACCAGGAACAACTTTTCAGCTTCACACATATTCCTATCCTCTTACAACTTTGATCTTTCCTCCTTTTTATGTAATGAATATAAGCAGAGCTCATACAGTGGAAGACAGTGTCTTTCTACTTAATTTAGATAACTATGTCTTGCAATATCTATTCGTTCTTGGATTGAATTTTAATGAAATCTTTCTCTTTGTTTTAGACAAATATCACTAGCTGTGCCATAGCACATGGATTTCAGGACTACCTGTGAAGAGGTAGGGTTAGCATTTTTTCTTTTCAAATAGTAGTATAATGAATATCAAATGCATTTTTTTATTTTGTTTTTTTTCTAAAGGCTGAAGTAAGAGGAATTATAATATAAGGTACAACCAACTCAGTACATTTTTATGTGGTGGGATTTGTTTTCTAATGGATTATAATGTATCCATAATGTGTTATGTATCTATTTGCATAATCAATTATCTGCAATCCACTCCCACTTTCATTTAGGGTTCATTATTGGGGTAGAGGTCTGTTTGTATAGTTTTCTTTTCAGGATTGGATCTTAGGCAAGCATTTCTAGCTTCAATCTGTACATGAAGAAGAGTATCAATGTAAAGGAAGGGATACCTTTCCACTGTTGGCAAAATCAAAGAAAAATTATGGAAGGAATAGTAATGAGCTCAACAAAAAATGAAACTTTTCCTCCTTTTATTTTCCTTTCTATTACAGGCATTTTGGGTATGTGGTTGTTCAAAAGCAAAATACAAAGATGTTTTGGAAAGTAACAGCAATTTTGAAATAAAACCTTTTTGTGTGCAATGATTGTTTTCTGAACTACATCACTTCTCTACATAGTTGTAAATGATGGGAGCATTCAACAATGCCTGCCACTGTCAGTGTTCCCCACTGCCATTGGTGATGATGCATTGGGGGTGCATGTGGGGGCATGTGCACCCCCTGCGCTTGGTGGTGCACCCCCTGCCAGTCACCGCTAGCCACCCTCCCTTCACTGTCGACACCACCGGTGCTATCTTCAGGCAGTCCCCAGTTGCCACTGGCCACTGCTGACACTGCCCGTGGTGTCTGTGGCTGGTCACCGACTGCTGGTCAGCACTCACCACCCTTCCTCGCCCCACACCGCCAACAGCACTGTGGCTGCCTGCGGGAGCTCACCACTTGCTGCTGTCATGCTCCCACCGCCACCAGTACTGTTGCTGCCTGTGGGAGCTCACCATGCCCTCCCATCCTCCAGGGGCACATGGCATTTATGAGTACTGCTGTACAGTTTCCCACTCACTGTACACAAACTGGTTTTATTTCAAAGTAACAGTTACTTTCTGAAACACTCTCAAACATACATTATCAATTCTTTATACAAAACCAAGCAAGCCACACTGCTGAAGATTTGCTATTTGATACAGGGACAGCAATTTGCTACTTCTGTTCTGATTTTGCTTGCAAAACCATATAAGTTCTGGAAGGGAAGGGACTATATTATATGTTTTCCTGCAATAGCAGAGGATGGGACTGGATGACTAATGAGGTCCATATCAGTCCCCTA
This sequence comes from Gavialis gangeticus, assembly GCF_001723915.1. NCBI lineage: Eukaryota > Metazoa > Chordata > Crocodylia > Gavialidae > Gavialis > Gavialis gangeticus. The sequence continues at coordinate 113,852,443 of NW_017728992.1, forward strand.
TTGGTATAATTTGGAAAAGTTCTTCATTTTAGATGTGAAAATATGGAATCTGATTAGATTATTTTTTGGAGATATTTAATAAATGAAAGAAGAAGGTAAAAGTTCTGTTCATTTGTGGGATAAATAATTTTGTTATTAAAATCATAGGACAGTCATTTTTTATACAAATTTACTTCCTTTACTTCCTATTGTTACAGACTTTGGTCACACTCTTCTACTGTTTTTCCCCAGATCAAAATGTCATCCACATAGACTTTCAACGCCCAGTATTTTTGTATTTTTCTTGTGAAACGCATCATATTCAAAACACAAATCAAACAGCAGTCTGAGGAAAGTGTCTCCTACAGGGAACATAGAATGCACACAAGTGTATGCTATTATTTTTTAAGCACGCCTGCCACCCCCTGCTAATGCATCAAGTGTTGACACATCTTTGTCATCAGCCACATCTCTGCAAATTTTTTCCTTTGTAAGAAGTAGAAAATGTTCTTTTTTCCGTATTTATATAATTCTTATGACTCTATACATACAAGTTTCCATTCTACCCCCCCGCCCCAAGTGACTGACAGGTGTTTCCACTTCAGTGATTTTACTTAGAGTATGGATACATGTACATTTGGAGCCATTTCAAAAAGAGGTAAAATCTTGCTCTGAACTATACTGCAGCAGTTTTGTTCTACCATTTAGATATGGACAAGATGGGAATGATACAAAAAACTGTTCTAATGTTATCACTGGATGAAGCAGTGTTGGTACAGTTCATAGTTTTGCTACCTTTGCATTGTTCCTGGTTTGTCCCCATGTAACTTAGAATATAATAGCTGTTGCATGCTTCTGCTCAATAGCTCCCCTTTTGAAACATGTCCCTTTTGAAAAGGCTTCAAATGTATCTATGTTCATATCCTAAATCTATGATCTGCAAAGCAATGAACCTATGCAGCTCCTTTTTTAGTATCTGTCTTAAGAACTTTCTTAAATAAATGAATTGTGGGATGACTGGGTTGTTTTATATGGTAACCGTCTTTCCCAAGTGTCAAAATTTCCTCCTCACCTCTTCAGCCATAGGTCGGGCACAAGCTCTTTTTTTTTTTTTTTTTTTTTTTTTTTTTTTATTTTTTTTTTGAAAACATGCTTTTTTTTTTTTTTTTTGTACTTTCTATTTGAACACATGCATTTGATTCATTTTTGTGGAGTAGAGTCTTTCCCCTTTACTGTAATACAGCTAGAAAGTTCTGCATTTTCTGCCTAAGCTGAGTGAAAATTATTTTTAAAAAATCAGGTTCTTCAGAATTAGATACTGTCAGAAATGAAGTTAACTTCGACTGTCTTTCTCTTTTCCTAGCACCCATTGCTTACATATGTAATATATAAAAGAAGAGCTCTATAACCTTTCTTCATTTGTATTACACATTTCTAGAAATTCTTCATTTGTATTACACATTTCTAGAAATTTTGGTTCAGGTA
>NW_017728992.1:113858906-113864132 GCF_001723915.1 Gavialis gangeticus
GACTGTCTTTCTCTTTTCCTAGCACCCATTGCTTACATATGTAATATATAAAATGAAGAGCTCTATAACCTTTCTTCATTTGTATTACACATTTCTAGAAATTTTAGTTCAGGTAGTTCTAAGAGTAAAACAGAGAATATCTCCCGTGTGAAGGAATGGAGGGGCTAAAAGAGCTATGTAGTGCTCAGAAGTCATCCACAACCAAGGAATCTGACAGAGTCCTGCTTCATTCACTCTGGGCACATCTAGATGAGATGCTTTACTATTCATTAGACTAATTTAATGTGCAGTAAAGTGCCACTGTCTACATGTACGCAGGATTTACTGGTCAGTAAATTAGGCAAACATGCCATTTGTTAGTATCAGGAAATCCAGGTGCTAGAGAAACAGTGTATTGTGCAGTGGTGCAGGTGTAGATGCTGACTGGGAGTGGTCAGCTCAGGCAGCAAGGGCCCCGCTGCTGCCTGGTTATGCCACGATGCAAAAGCAACTGTCTCCCCAACATGTGGGGATCCCCAAATGGCTCATAGAATTGTTGTTACGGCTATGTCCCAACCACAGGGAGATCAGATCTGAACCTGATCCCCATGTGTCCAGGAGAGCTGTCCTGGCAGCCTTGACTGCTGTATCCCAGCTAAATGGGGATCAGGAGGGTCCTAGTCCCCATGTAGCAGGAAGCATCCCTGCCAAGCTGGAACAGCTCTCCCAGCCATGTGGGGATCAGGACTGGTCCTGGGGCCCCTGCCAGCCCCAGGGCTGGCACCCAGGGGAGTCTGGAGCTCCCACTGGCTGCTGCAGGGGGGCAGAGCAGGGGAGGAGCAACCCTAACTGGGCTGCTCCTGTCAGGTACAATGTGCTCCTGATGGCAGTGCATATGTAGATGTGTACCCAGGAGTGCTTTAATGACCCTGAATTTTCTGTGAAGAAAATTTAGGAGCATTAATTGAATGTGTGGATGCATCAGCATTGATAACGTGAGGCCCTGCAGCATACAGATGAAATAGACACCAGGTCTTAATAAGAAAAATATCAAAATGGTTATCTACTGGGGTTTTACTGTTTTTCTACTGGGGTTATATGAGGCTCTTCAGTTTAAATCCTTCCCTACCACCTGGACTCATAGAATTCTTTAAGGACTCAAAACAGAAACAATAAGAACTAAACAAATATTGTTAGAGATGCAATATGTTGGATAACTAACTCTCTTGTCTCTTTGGGAGCTTTTTTTCCTTGGTAGACAGCCTTTTCATCTCTGCTTGGTCAGGAAACACAGAAAAGTGAGAAGCCCTCTGTCAAAGCTGAACTCTTCCTCTCATATTTGTTGCTTTGATTATTATAAGGAAGAGGACTGATCTGATAAAAAACCTCTGGAGGTGTTGACTGATTATAACATTATAGTGTACCAGTGGAGGAGTAAAGGCTCAAGTCTGAGGTGCATTCAAAGTGTAGAAGCCCTATTTGCAAGGATAGAAAAGCCATGAATCATTGCATCTGCTTTAAAATGATAACACCAGAAGAAACTCCAGTGACTCCATAGTGAGGGGCTGGGGTAGTCCTTAACTCCTGCATGTTGTCTGGGCACACTCAAATGATGATATACTAGATGCCTCTACACGTTGGGCCTGCAGTTGTTACTGCACAGTCATTTGCTAAATGACTAAACAGACTAAATGACTGCACAGTAACCACCATGGCTGCATGGTCCCAGCACTGCATGGGTCGTTTAACATGACCTACTGTCAAGTAGTAATAATCTAGAGTAGTAGCTTGTTGTTACTGCACAGTAGCAGCGGTGTTGAGGTGTACCCCTCACATCTCTGGGGTGCACCTTGGTAAGCAAGGAAAGTCAGATAGGCACTCCCAGGGCTTGAGGGGACAATTCTGCATAGGAATTCCTAGCACAAAGGCAATGAAGGGAAAGATCTGTTTCCATCCTAAATTTTAAGGTTGCCATGTAGAAGGGATGTACTAGAGAAAGAGATCCTGTTGTCTTTTTAATTTGAGAATGTCAGTACATGATATAACTAAAAGGATCTGCTAAAACATGTTCTCTACATTCTGCATGACAAGCCAAGCACAGATTGGATGAATTCCAAATGTGCCTTGATCCTATAAACACGGTCCATCTGACTGACAACAATCCAGCAGCATGAGTAGTTAGACTATATGAAAAACTTCCTTTATGTGTCACTGACATGTAGTGATGGCACAGTGTCCATCTCTAGCACCTGCTCTCATTGCCTCCTGAAACCTGTCACTCTATTTACCTTTTCTTATTTTCATGTTCACCTTTCTTGACAAGACTGGACAAATCTCCAAATGTTTCAAAGTCAGATTCAGTTCATCCCAGTGTCTAGAAGAGTAGAATAGGCCATACAAACCAATAAGCTAACTTTTGCATGGTCAACAGTCACAGAGAATTCAATCATTATTGTTGCTTAATGTTAGTGACAGGGAAAAATGCAAAACCAGAACAAACAAAATCTTACCCTTGTGGAAAGGCTAATATTATCTTAGCATGTTAGGGAAAAGGAATACTTGAAGGTCTATTGGAAACTAGTTTGAAGCCTACAATACTTCACATGTACATGAAAGAACATTGTATAAGCTTAAAAATATGTTTTTAGAAACAACTTATTTTTGGCATAGCTGCCTATTTTAACAACAGCTTGTATATTTCCTCCAAAATTAATTTGAAGGATGTAAATGTTGAACCAAGATGTTATCATTAGATAAGTATTCCTATACGTATTATTTAAAAGATACTAGATTTGGAATTTTGGGTGAGATTAAAATGCAAAGGACAAAAATCTGGATTTTGATGGGCAATATATCTTTTCTGCACTGCCTTGATGCTGATGATGATCAGTTGATTATAGTAGCAAACTGGTGGTACACTGTATGGTGGTACACTGTACACAAATTCAAAGGTTGCTCTTACTTTGTTAACCTATAACAGTAACATAAATTAGAAAACAGAGTAGATTAGCACAGTGAAGCAGAGAGGTTTCCTTCATTGGCAAGAGTGGACTACAAGGCCTAAATGTTCTTTGTTGTTATTCAGGATCATACTAAAGAAAAACATTGATGTGAAGTATAATGCTACGTGAGTTCGTGTCTCTGGGTGATCCTCTATAGGTTCATATATTGGATAACTTTACTTGGTCCACACCTAAAGTATAAGGTTTTCTGTAGCAGTGACATAAAAGTATCTCACCTTTTGCATTTCTATGTGGTGTTTTGGTAGTGTAGGGCTGGACAAAAATGAAACATAATAGAGAACAGTCCAATGACTTTCTCCTATACCTAAGAGCTTTGATTGAGATTATTTACTCATTTCAATCTTCACTTTCCTCTTCTAGAATCTGCTATGTTTCAGTACTTTAGGCTTTCCTCTTTTTATCTCTAATAATGCTGCTCTCAGGGAGGAAGGTAGTGTGACTGCAGATTTAATTTAGAGATATACCATAAACCAGTTTTCTCCCAACAGAACAATGGTTACAGTACTTCATTCTGTTTTAGATGGCCTCATGTAAAAAAGATCTGTGAATATACCATCAATCTTTCAGAGAACCAAAATGTTTTACTATTCCCATGCTTGCTTCTCTTGTATAGACTGAATAAACTCTGCCCACATGCATCTAGAAACTGACTCGAATCTTAATTTTATTGTAAAGCCTAATTGTGTCTGCTATGCTTATGTGCCACTTACTTCCTACAAAGAAACCCCTTAGCTTTGTGCTGAAAGCTTCTTTGGAGGTTTTTATAGTGTAATTGACTGAATCAAACATGTGCAGTCAAGTAAATCAGAACTACAAAAAACAATGCATTAAAGGTTGAATTTATCCCATGGCTAGCTGTAGATCTCTTATAGTTTTGGGGTGAGTAAAAAACTTGGCTACAGCCCTGATCAGTGGATGACTGCAGGGAGTTTGGGGGCTGCAGGTGTTTATAATTGTCCTTTTGTGGCTCACAGTAGCTGTTACTACCCTGTTCTTTTCAGCACCTAATGTCACTTCCTGCTTCCAAAATATGTCCCATAACAGGAAGCAACAAACGAATGCTTTTGTGACATAGGCATCAGGAGGAGTCTTCTTCCTGCAATATAATAGTCATAGTGTATAAATGAGAAGATTATCAACTAGATATAGAGACACTACTATTTAAGGAGAGAGATTTTCATGCACTTGAAGCATCTAACTCCTCTTTTTTTTGGCTTTTAAAATTCTCACCTAATATAATTTTTTCACCATGTTTGGCCCTTCCATTTAATCCGTTTTACTACTTCCAATTTTTAAAAGATATAGTAATGTTAGAACAACAGCACTGTGCTGAAGCATGGGTGGCATCATGCCCCACCCCCACCTTCCCTTTGAATGGAAACTGCCTGGCAGGGACAAAAACCTTTTTATTCAGGTGATGCTGAGGGAGTCAATTGACTTAATGACACATTCTAATGTACTTGATTTTGCTAATCTTTTCTCTCCAGAGGTATTAACAACGCCTGATCTTCCTCTAATCAAGCTAGCCTTTCTTCTGCAGTTATCTTGCTACATAGTCCTGGTACTATTTCTCTGCTTACCCCTCAGAATGTCCAATAAGAGTGTGCTGCCACCTAGGAATGTGCACTGAGTGGCTTTGTTCCTAAGGAACTTGAACCCACAACAAATCAGAGACAGGGAAGGGAGGGTCAAGGCTAAAAGCAGACTGAGCTGTGCAGTGGTGTAGCAGTCGGAGGCAGGAGGGAGTTGCAAATGTGAGGGAAAGAGTTAACTTATTGCAATGACCTTTTCCTTGGTTTTTCATTGTAGCAGAGGATGGAGGCCAAACCAGTGGTGCAACCAGGGTGGCATAAAACCTGGCATGGTTGGAGGAGATGGCTCAGCCACCCAGAGTAGGGGTACTGCCAGCAGCTGAAGCGAGTCGTCCTCTGACCCAGCCATTTGTTTCTGTATGTTGAGAGTAGAAGGCAGTGGTTGGCCAGCTCTGGGCATGCTCTGGGGGGAAAAGTAGAGCAGGGGGCACTTAGAGCTCTGCTCCCACCTGTCATATGTTCAGGGGCTATGAGGGGCAGAGAGAATTGCTTAGGAGGGGTTTTGAGGGGAAAGGGTTCCCAGAGACCATGGAGGGCTGGATGGGGTATCACAGGCACCAAGGGCCTTTTGGGATGGGAGCCTGTGGAGTAGAGGGATGTGGGTTGCGGAGAGGCTGGGTCATTATGGGGCA
>NW_017728992.1:113869132-113872363 GCF_001723915.1 Gavialis gangeticus
TGGGGGGAAAAGTAGAGCAGGGGGCACTTAGAGCTCTGCTCCCACCTGTCATATGTTCAGGGGCTATGAGGGGCAGAGAGAATTGCTTAGGAGGGGTTTTGAGGGGAAAGGGTTCCCAGAGACCATGGAGGGCTGGATGGGGTATCACAGGCACCAAGGGCCTTTTGGGATGGGAGCCTGTGGAGTAGAGGGATGTGGGTTGCGGAGAGGTTGGGTCATTATGGGGACAGGGAGGTGTGATGAGCACATGAGGTTTAGTGCTGAGGGGAGTGGTGGGGTTTCTAGTATGCCTGTGCGAGTAGGCAGCTATTCGTTTGTATCCGGCTGCTTCAGGTGCCAGGGATCTGATCCAGGGCTCCGAACTGGGTTCCTGCTTTGATCCGGCTGAAGCAGCTCCGAAGCTTCAGAGCCACCTTGGATATCTGGCCATAGGGTATAATGGGGAATCAATGAAATATCTATAACTTTGTTGTTTTTGTCTGATTTGGATGAAACTTGCTGGGGTGGTAGCCTCTGCTGAGAGCATGAAGCCTGCCAAGTTTCAAGAAGATCAGTGCAGAATATGGAATTTGTCCATGCAGGGTGCAGTGGGTTCACTGGGGGGGCAGTGAAGGGGCAGGATGCAGGGGCGATGGTGTGTTCTGGGTTTAGGCCATGATGGGGTGGGGTTGAGCATGTGGGATAATGAGGGACAAAATGGAGCAAGGAGACACTTGAGGTGTCAGTGGCAATTCATAAAGGACAGTCAGAGGCATTTTGGGGCCATGGTGGGGTGTCTGGGAGACTTTTATGGAGGTGCAGGGAACAGTACTGTCTGTGGGCAGGCTGTGGGTTAACAACTGACCCCTCGCTGTACTGGGTGCCTTCTCCACACCACAGCTGAAAGTCAGCCCTCCCCGACAGGCTCAGTTATTTGTTTTTGTTTGGATCACAAACTATATAATATAGCCTAGGCCCCTAGCATAATAGTAAAGTTTCTAGTTAATTTTTAATTGGATAACAACATGCTTTGCATTACAGGACAATGCACCGCATCACCCACACTGCCCTTTTCAAAATCTGAGCTCTGCCCATGGTGCTGTGTATGAGATCAGCAGCCCCAATGCTCTCTAAATCTAGCATCCCCTAACTTTAGTGGGAGTTCTGCATGTGGAACAGTTACAACACTGGGATAACTAATATTTTCATTTGTTTTTTAAAAATATCTTATTACATAATGATGTAAATTAGAAAACAAGGGAGCAAAATATCTTAGATTTGTTTATAGCCTTTAACATGTTTTCAAAACAAGAAGCTTTCTAATTGAAAAGTACTTTAACATATCATAAAATCACTATAGGTATTTCATATTTGGGGGGGGAAATGTCATATGGGGGTTCTTGTGTGGGGGGTTAATTTTTTAATGAAAAAACATTTTGGTGAAGACTGCTGAAATGTTTGTTTACAAAACCCCAGTTTTCATGAAGCAGAGACATTTTGTTTATTGAAATAAATGAAAAAAAAATAATGCATACCTTTTAAAAATAACCAAAATGTTAGAATGCTTGAAAAATCAAATCAGCATTTTTCATGCCAAAAAAAATTGTTTTTCTTTTATAACTAGCCCTGATTTTGTTAATTTTCTTGGCATCCTCCTTGTCTGGGTTCCTTTCTAAAGAATACTTACAAGTGGTAAGTGCTTTTTACATGTTTGAAAGAGAGCCAAAAATCATACTGAAAAAATCTAAAAACCTTGCTCTATAGCACCATGCTTCAAGCAGTTAATAGCATCATATTTACCACTCTCAAGTGATAGAAGCCATTAGTTCCAGGAGTCCTTGTCCTTCTGAGAGAGGGTGAATGCATCAAGCACCAGTATCTCTCTGTATTCAGAAATAGGACTTTCTTGTGTGCCTTCATTTTTTTGGACTTATTCATGTTCTTAGGATGAAAGCTGGGTTGTAAGAAAGCTGAGCACCCGTGGGTGTTCAACTCATTCTCTGTATCTCCCATCCCATTCTTTGCCTCTCCCACTTAATATGACTCACCGCGTTGCAGCGAATGAGGTGGTCATCCACTTGAACCAGCGGGCTGCTACCCTGCTTTTTATGATCATATGCCTCACTCTTTTATTATGTCTAATGTGTTTACCAAATAGACAAGGAAAACCTCTGATGGAGGTCAAGTCCATGTGTAACTGCTTTTCAATACAACGGGCAAATTGCACAAGTCTGATTGTGGGTGTCCATGGAAAAAATAATCCCAGGACTGCATTTGAGTTTCTTTGTACTGTGGCAGCAAAAGAAGAGAATGTGTTAGTGTGAAGAAGTACAAGTAGTTTGGATCTCCAGAACACTAGCAGACCCTGAAATCTTTTGTATTCCCTGTGCAGAGCGGTAGATTCTATAGTTTCTTTAGATTGTGATACCCCTCTCATAAATGTATACACATTCTTTTTTTCTGCATAGTCCTGTAGTAAGGTGTCAAGAGCTTATTCTAGGGCTCTATTCCCCAAAGTTTGTTGCCTATAAATGAGTAGCTCACCTTCCTGTTATTGTCAATGACAAGTATTAGCATATTAGTGTCTTCCTTGGCAGAAAAACCCAAAGAAAGCCTTGTTTATGTCCCTATACTCATTCATCACCACACTGAAGAAAGGAAACATTTAGTGTCCAGTAGGTAAAATCCTGCTTCTAAGATACGTAGTTGAGAGTTCTAACATTTGCATTTAATAGGATCAAGTTATTACTCAGCATAGTTTATTAGCAACAGATATATTGAATTTGGGGATAGACCGCAGAAGGAAGCTGAATTCTCAACCATCTTAAATCCTTAAATTCACCTTCTGAAATTGTCTTAGGTTATTTACACTAAGAAGCCATGGAGTCTAATGTTAGATACATCAGACTCAATGATAGTCCTTATCTCGGGTAAGGGCAGGTTCGTTCTGCAACACTGTTTCTATTATCCTCCGACTCCATGAATTAATTGAGCAAGACCCGAGTCCACAGTACGTGGTTGCCTACTTTTTCCTGGTTGCTGAAACTGTGCAAAAATGTTCACTATCTGGCAAAATACAAATATAATAGAAAAATGGTACTTTTAGGCTTTTATACATTTTTTAAATTTGTAAAATATACTTGATTGGTGTCATTTTTTTAATACAATACAAAAAAAAATTCCTACTAACATGGAAACCTTGGGTTCTGGCTTTGGACATTGCATGAAGTCTTATAGAATTTAACATTTCTA
>NW_017728992.1:113877363-113900625 GCF_001723915.1 Gavialis gangeticus
ACCTTGGGTTCTGGCTTTGGACATTGCATGAAGTCTTATAGAATTTAATATTTCTACAGTGTACATGGTGTATTTTCAGCACAGACCTTGACAGAAAGATTAATAAGTACTATATGTGCACACACGCATATCCACTTGACTTCTCAGACCTCCAGTGTATGCTGTATAAATGAAAGTTGTATAAGAGGCAACTCCACAATTACATTGTTCTTTGCTTGTAAATTGAGCAAGGCTACAGAACTGTTGATCTATTTATTTTAACATATTTTATAAAGTTCTAAATGTAAATTGTACAAGTCATAGCATAAAGTGAATTACCAGAGGCGGTTTGGTTCTTTGATCTCTTTCTCTTCTGTGCTTAATTTAGCATGCCTCATTTGAAAAGTAAGGTTAAGACATGAGTAATATGCTCTTCTTATAGCCTGGTAAAGTACATGACTGTGTAGCACAGGCTTATATATAGTATTCTTTTTTTAGTTTGTTTTTCTCTTATTATTTTGGCAGTATTAAACTCATTCACCTTCCTTCAGTCTTGCCATAACCTCTTTGAGCAAATGGTAATTCCTCTCATGTTCAAATGAGGAATTAGTACCTAATCATCAGAAGAGAACGCAAGAACCTGTTACTACTCCCAGCTGAACCTAATAATGAATTTTATTATTCATTATAAGTAGAATCAGGTCCCAAAACTTGGGAGAAGAGGAAAGGAACACAAGACTTCTGTGCATTGCATGGATTGTGGTAGCACTTCTGATAAAGATTGATATCTGTCTTTCTGTATATTTTGGGGGAATGGATATGCCTTTGGGTGTTAAATCTGTTATTTTATGGGTTGGATTCCTTAATAAATAATGTTTTAAAAATGTCAAACTTTATCAACTATTATCACAAGCTTGCCACAGTTCTCTTCTGTTCTGAGTACAGCAAATAGGTACAGCAATCTCAGGAAACATTTTGTCATATCTAGTGGGAAAATATTCATGGTGAACACAGCATTAACACCATGCCTAAGAAACACCAATTATTTTGCTTCATAGTATGGCCACTGGAAACAATACAGACACTAAGCAAACTTTTCTCTCTGTTCCTTCCTTTGAAGACAAAGACAGGGATTTGTTTGCTGCAGGATGGTAACCAGGAGCCTTTCAAAGTGCGACTGCACTTAGCCAAAGATATTTTGATGATCCAGGAGCAGGATGTGATCTGTGTGTCTGGTGAGCCTTTCTATTCTGGTGTAAGTAGTCTTTATTCCTTCTGTTAAAGTGTATTATGTTAACAACATGGGAAAGTTATATGTGTGTGGGGGCATGAGCAGGAGTATGTGTACATGTGCAAGTATACTATATATGTGTTTTTCTTCCACTTGCTATTCCCTTTAATGGAGATATATCTAAGTACATTTTGAATATGGTATCTGTATTGAGCTAATGCTTCACAGTACTGGTCTTGGTTTGGCCCTCCTCTGATCCCATAGTATGTACTCTCTCTTTCTCTCTCTCTCCCTCTCTCTCCTTTATCTCTCTCTTCTCTCTCTCTCTCTCTCTCTCTCTCTCTCTCTCTATATATATATATATATATATATAAATAAAATAGTTGCAACAGTTCTGCTTAAAAGTGTGTTTATGGAGTACCTGTGTTAAAACATACAGGAATTTTTCAAACAGTAAAATGTATCAGTTCTGGGCAAGATTGATTACTACAGGCATGTTTATTTAAAAATCAGTGTTTTCAAATATGCCATTTACACTTCTATGTGCTCAGGGAGAGCAGGGTTTAATAGTAATGGGTGGGGTGGGAGGAAGGAGCTGCAGGAGGAAGACATTAGATGGGACAGAGGGCAAGGGGGCTACCTGACTCCCAAATTTATTTTTCTTGCTGTAGCAGTGGGAAGGAGAAAAATTCAAGACTAAACATCCAATAACTAAATTGCATATCTGGAAAGTTATAACAAATTTATAAATTTTCCATGTATAGAATCTAATTACGGGGGGAAGGGTTTTGTATATTCAGGGTCATCTTATATTCAAGTAAATATGGTCTATTGATATAACTGTTCCTTTAAGCTGATATTGGTTGCTTGATATATTGCCTTGACATTGAACTACCTCTTAGCTACATTCCAGAAATTCATTAGTATTACTGAAGTGATTGACTGGAGTTCAAATATTGAAACCATTGACTGATGCACTTTCAAGGCATTTTGATAGTTTTTGCTGAGTTTTAGGTGATAGAAGAGAGCAACCTCTTACTTTAAACTCCTGCTGAATTTAATAGGCACAAAAACAATGTAGTTCTATAGTTTAATTGCATTTTATCAAAAATTACTCTCAAGATCTATAGAATTACATGGACATGAACAGAAATACTTTTGATATAGGCAAACTACCCAGCATATTTCTATATCAAGGATTGCATTTTTTCTGGGTTTTTTGTTGTTGCTTTTAAATAAAATTTCATAGGATGTTTCAAAAACCCATAGAAATCCACTTACTTTTAATATCTCTCTATATTTTTATAGATAGTATATTATCCAAGGGGGGTGCTTGTTTGCTCATAATTTACTGGAAACTGTTATAAAATCCTATACTCCTTTTGAGCTAATGAGGTTATCAGAGTACTTCATGTTACATGCTATGAGAGACAACAGTGTAATGTACTATGCAACATATCTGGGATTGCTCCTAGATCTAATAATACTTCTGTCATGCCCCTATTTTATAGTATCTCTAACTATAATTGTAGTAAAAATATACTGAATACATAGCCAAAATCAACTCAGAGTATGTCACCAGTAGTAGAATAACTACTCAGGGCCATGTCCAGACAAGCACAGGCATGTAGTATGCGGTGCATCTGTGATCCCACATACCACACATTCAGGTGGAGATCCCAGGGTCAAAAAAACCTGCGTGAAAAAAAAGGTGAGCAGTGTACGCAGGGGCAGCATGCCCACCCAAAACTGGAGCCTGGCCGGCCAGAGCCATGCTCGAGCTGCCAGCCAGTCTCCAAGTGGCAGGATCACCACTGCTGCAACCCCAGGAGGCTCCCTGGACCCCAGGTAAGGCTGCTGGGGTCAGCACAGTGCTGGCCCCAGCCTTCCCTACTCCGCCCAGGGTAACCTGCCGTGTATGGCACAGGCATTCCATGTGGAAAAGTAACAGTGACCCAAGGTGTGCCACTGCTTCTTGTCCCTGGGGAAACAAACATCCACACTCCCTGGATGAGGCCTCCAGAAATCCGTACCCACAAAGTGAACAATTTTCCATACTCTATTTAGCCACTGAGAAGTAAAACCCCAGCTGAAGTAGTCAAAGCCATGCACATGTAGGCCAAACCTACATAAGAAAATCTCAGTGGAAGTGGATACATAGGCTTTTTAAAAATCTCTGAAAGGCTGTAAGTCCTCCTTCTGTGAATATTATGGTTATTTCTGTTGACACTGGGTACATCTACGCATGCAATTAATGCAACACAATTAACTCCGGAGCCATTTTGAGTCACAGTACAATTCTCCCAGGCACAGCATCTATATGTGTGCTTGGGACAGCAGCAATTTAAGCCAGGACAGAGCAGCCCTGGGCTGGCATGGGTCACAGGGGGTGCATCCACACATGTAGGCATGTGCACTTGCAGCAGCTCAAACAGAAGTGGTGCAAATTTAATAGTTTCATAGATGCTATAGACATTTGGGGCTGCAAGGGACCTCGTGAGATCATCGAGTCCAGCCCCACCAACATAGCCAGGAAGTCAGCTGGGATCAAGTGGCCCCAGCAAGAAATACATCCAAATGTTTTTTGAATGAGTCTAGAGTAGGTGCTTGCACCACCTCTTGGGGGAGTTTGTTTTAGACCCTGGACACACACACCATGACGAACCTTTTTCCTATGTCTAGTTTAAATCTGCCTTCCTGGAGTTTATAGCCATTAGACTTTGTTATCCCTTGGGGACCTCTGGTAAACAAGTCCTGATGTACCCCTCTTATGTAATAGTACATAGAGGTAAGACTGACTGACCTCAAGTTACCTGGCTCATCCCTTCTCTCCTTCTTAAAAAATGGGCACCACGTTGGCCCTTTTCCAGTCCTCAGGGACGTTCCTGGAGCACCATGAGTGCTCAAACAGCCATTCCAGTGGCTCAGCTATGACACTGGCCAATTCCTTCAGCACCCGTGGATGGAGGTCATCTGGGCCTGCTGACTTGTACCCATCCAGCCCCTCCAAGTGCTCCTCAACTAAGTCAGCAATAACCATTGGTGGTCTAGTGCCTCCTGGACATCTATCCATGTTCAAATTGAGGGAATTGTCTTAGCCAGTACTTAGGAATACTGAAGCAAAGAACTCACTGAAGAGCTCCAACTGACCTGATTTGTCGTGCAGGGGCCCTATGTTACTCTGTGCCCCCCTTTTGCTCAGTATGCATCTGTAGAAGGACTTTTTTATTGTCCTTGATTATTGTGGCCAGCCTAAGCTCCAGCCCTGCCTTGACCTACCTAACTGATTCCCTGCAATAGTGAGCCAGGGATGTATATTCCTCCTTGGTGGCTGCCCCCCACATCCACTGCCTATAGATCTCTTTCTTTGCCCTCAGTCTTTTCTGGAGTTCCCTGTTCAACCAAGGGGGCTTTTTAGTCCCCTTGCCCCCTTTCCAGTGTAATAGAATAGTTTCCTTTTGTGCCCCAAGGATCACTCCCTTGAGAAACCGTCTTGTCTCACTAGCAGGAATTCTGGTGTTGCCTATTTAAAAACTGCAAAATCCCTGATAAAAAAAATCTGGAAGTCTCTCTTTAAAATATCCCAAAATCCATGTTCTTTGACAAGTAAAACAAAATACCACTAAACATACAGAGAGAGAGATAAGTTGGGCAATGTTTTATTGATATATTTACAATTTTAAAGCAATTTGGAAGGCTACCAGTGCCTCCATCATAATAATACAATAAATTTTAAATATCTATACAGTTTGGCATTGATTTTTGGCTTTTTTGTCATAGAAAAAACAGAGCTACCCTTACACCCTTCGTTCACCAGGATGTGCAGCACTGATATGCCAGTGCCCTGCACCTGCCCTTGACCCTCACTCTCAACCCACAGCCTGCCCCCCACCCCAGTGTCCTCACTCCTGACCCACAGGGTCAGATATGGGAGTATGGGAGTCCCTGACAGTGCTATCTTATAGCAGAGTTAGTTTACTGCTCCCTAATACTGGTGTATGTACAAACAGTGATACTTTATTGTAGATGCACCCACTGTGACTTAACGTTTTGTCTGTTCAATGATCTTTCAATGTGGGTGGATTTGTATATTGTCTTTGGAGTTTGTATATTATAATAGTGAGCTTGTATAGTGTATATGGAGTTTGCCTTTCATTATTTATCAGCTGTAGAGTACTGTACAAAAGCTGTGTTTGTTCCTTCCATTCTAATGACTGTTCTCAGCAATGTGCTGAACTTCCATTAATCCAGGCAAAAGAGCATGAGTTAAAACTCATGCCTTGTTGGTTCTCGCTATAGCACCATACTACTGCAATGCCACTCCACCAGGCCGGTTTTATTTATTAAAAGATTTTATCATTCAAAAATAACTTTCATTAATGTGTTGCAACTTCAGTTGCTTATGCTGAACATGGTATTTAAATAACTTCATGGCATGCACATTTAATATTTTTCATTTAGCCTGAGGGCTTTCCCCTATAAGCTTTGCCCTCTTTATTTTACTTTATTATAAAAGATAGCAAATGATTTGCTTCATTGATTATCCTGCTCCAATTTTATTTGCAGATTAAATGCATAACTCATTAACTGATTTATATCAATGTAGCAATGAGGATTTTTCTTTTCTCTCAGCAGTGCCATTGTTGGGTGAGAGAGTTTTAAGCCCTTTACCCTTATTGCCTCTGGGATTAACACAAGGACTTAAATCAATAGGTTCATTCTAACTAAGGATGATTGGCATTTCACAGACTGTTAACTATCCTTTTGTCACAGGCCATTTAAATCATCTTGAATCATGTGCTCCAGTTGTCTAGGCTGATTAGACGGGTCTCAAAAGACTCATCTATTTTCATCTTTACTGTTTAAGTCTTGAATTGTTGGGTAGGGATTTCTTGCTTGTTTTGGTTTGTTTGTATATATTTATGCATGCGAAATTGTACTTA
Source organism: Gavialis gangeticus (assembly GCF_001723915.1). Taxonomy (NCBI): domain Eukaryota; kingdom Metazoa; phylum Chordata; order Crocodylia; family Gavialidae; genus Gavialis; species Gavialis gangeticus. Next base: position 113,883,517 of record NW_017728992.1, read on the forward strand.
ATATGAATAGCCCACATCCCTTGTTGTATTACATACCTACTATAAAAGGATGTGATTTTTATCTATATCCAATAGTGAATCATGTGCAAAATGTGCAGCAAAAAGATATTTTTAATTGAAAAGAATACCGATAAAGATGCAGATTACTGTGTGTACTTCTTTTTCAGTTGTTATTAATAATTAATTAAAATGAATAATAAAATATATTTTGGATCACATTTTGAACCTTAAAAATACAGAATAATGTTTTACTTTGGTTCCAGCTCAGCAATTCATGTCTATTTAGGGAAGGACACTTAAAAGTGTTGTTAACTTTAAAGTGCAGAATATATTTATATGCTTTTGTAAAGTATCTGACTTCAGCATGTACTTAAGTGAATTCTTGATGTAGGTGCTTCAGGTATACTGTTACTGAAATCATAATGAAGTGCTACTTCACATGAACCAGTTATTCGACTCTAGCCCTTAATTTGATTTACTTACTATGTATTGCAAAAGTGGTTTAATTCCAAGTACTAAGGAGATCTGAAGGACAGTTTTCCTTTTGTTGTATAAGACTTTGAATATGTGAGTAGGAAAATAAAATCATTAAAAGAATATAAAATTACAGAGATGGTACTAACGTTTCAAGAAAGGTATCTCTTTAAGCATCTTTCAACATATTAGAAATAATTACCCAAGATTATTTCTATGACAGCTCTATCCATATACAGCAATCTTGTAAAAAATCTCTTGCCCAAGCTCTCATGAATAAGCCCAAATTTCACAGCAGCTTTATACAGCTCTACATATAATAATATTTTCTAGACGTAGTATCATCTGCACTGTGCTGCTGGTAGCCCTCTGATATAGATCTGAGCTCCAGTGCAAAGGCCTGATACTGCCTAATAGCAAGATAAAAAACTGTTGTGGAATATACTGGCCAGAAGGTCATGGTTTCCTTAGCCTAATAGCTCAAATTATTCTCTTTGTCCTTTTCTTTTTTTCATGAGGGTTGGCAGAGGACACCAGGTATGTCCATGATTATCTATAATGAGCAAAACAGGAAACTGAGATTGGTAATTATGAAAGAAAGACTGATCTGTGGGAAAATTATTGCAATGTAGTGGATTATCACAGAATGTCTATCTATTTTGAGTAGAATATTACTGCAAACTCATGGAGCAATACTCTTTTTTGGAGTATTGGCAGTTGGCAGAAAAACCTCTGTTTGCTGAAGGCCCTCAGTGGTACAGTCAGGATTTTCCTTCCATTTGGTATAAAAGCAAAACAGCTCCATTGTAACAGATATAGTTTGTCTAAGCAAGGAGAGTGAATTGCAGAAAAATAAAGAAGGGTTTTTTTATAGCAGATTCCTAAAATTACTCTGAAATTATACTTGCAAAAGACTTATTTACTTGCTGTTCAAAATAGAAGCAAAATATAACAGGTGATAGTAGTGGGTAACAAAAGCCTAAGTTTTTGCCTTCATTAAATCCACAGGTCCAGCTAAGTCAGGCATGTGGATAAATAGTTTTGCTCTAAAATAGCTGGCTAGAGATGAGATGTGTTAAGATCACAGGGGACAATAAACAGGAGGGAGAATCTCTTTGAATTGGTAGGTGCATGTCCTCACATACAGCTTTGAGCTAGATCCATTCATAGAAGTGCAATTTAGTTTTTATGAATTCTAAATTTCCAAGAACAATGTTCATAATGTCTAGCTCCTCAGTAAAACACATTCAAATAAAAATGCTAATTCACCTAGATAAAGTGATGAGTTCTAATGTAATTGTTCTTATGTAGTTGTAAATAAGTACAGTCCATTGTAGTTATTTCTGTAATGGTGCTGCTTGGACTCAACCTTGACAAAGTCCTGGTAGAAAGATTCACAGCAGGTGATACTGGTTCCTGTTAGAGATTTGCTTATAGATTTAGCAGTAAGAGCTTCTCCTCCAGAATCCAAACAGCATTGTTCAGGCTGAGCCAGGGATAAAACCTTTCTAGACTGAAACGGGAAAGTTGCTTCTCTTTCTCTTTGAATAAGCTACTTATGTGTTGCTGTGGAATGAAGTATTCCATAATTAAATATCTATATTTTTTCATTCAGTGATAAAGGATTTTTTGGATAGATTCATAAGGGATTCGTGACTTCAATAACTAATTAACTACAGTCTTGGACATTTTCAGAATAGCAATACTTGGAATATGATAGTACCTTCCCTCTAAAAAATTAATTGAGTTTGATTTTACACATAATTAAATGTGAGCTGGGAAGAATTATTTTTCCCTATTTTATATATGAGGAAATAGTCCATGAAGAGTAATTTTTCATTTTGTTGGGGAAAAAAATATCTGTGACAGCATTGTTTTAGAAATCAGGTCTCCTGTCTTCCAGTCAGCAGAATTAACCACAATACCACCAATTTAAGGATGAAAAATATAACGTTAAGTATAAATGTTGTTTTCTGAGTTGCAGTTTTCTAATTATAAATGTAAGTGAAATAACCATAATCATAGATAAGAGACAGATGATGATAGAATAGAAATGAGCAAATTGTTATAAATAAATAATTTGATAAGTTTTAACCTTTTCTGTTTTCTGTTTCTGGGTAAACAACACAATTTTGTTCAAATTATTAATGTTTTAAAATTATGCTTTTTTTCTATTTACAGCAGAAATGAAGAATATATTACTTGGCTTTAACTGATCAGTTGGTCATATACTATTTTGTTTGTTTCCTTCTGTTTTTTACAGTTTGGATTTTCTTTCCATTAATGTTCAAGTGTTGAATTTTAATCTTTACTTTTCGGATGCATTGGTGTCAATAAAATGCAGTTATTTGAACATTTACAAAAAGTGAAGACAGGAGAGGCAGATAAAAGGCACAGCAAATTATTTGAACAAATTATTATGGTATATTTTTCCTTAATATTGTCTCAAACTGTAGAATGGTACAATACAGAAATACAGTCTGGATTTCCTAATCCTGGCAGGGATTATTGCTGGGTACAGACCTTATACTTATACCAGTATATGTGATCAGAAACCAGTCTACACCCATAACCAGACAGAACTTCAGCACGCAGGGACTGATTTAAAAATAGTAGAACCCAGTCTAAGATAGACTTGGATCAATGTGGTGGTAGACTTAAGTGATTTAGGTTGGACTGTTCTATCAAACTTCTGGACCAGATCCCCTCCTGACTCAAGTTAGCTTGTTGTTCTACAGCATACTAAGTGCCTTTGCAGCCTCCTGCTGACCCTCCCCTTGCAGGAAAGTGCACTAGTACTTGGCTTGAACTCAGCTTCTCCAGCTGAGCACTTACCTGGCTCTGCGCTTGGGCTGTTACAGAACTGAGAAACCACAGTGGCTGATGCTGAGGCTGGGGGAGAAGGCTGCCTGGCTCCAGTCCTTCTCTGTGTGGTTGTGCCAGCTTGTGAAGGCATGAGGTTCCCTGGGTGGGCTCCCGCACATGCACCCAAGTGTGAAAAGTAGACCCTTCGTTCTTCAGGTTGGTCTGGTCCGAAAGGACCCCTTCCGGTAGAGCGCGTGCTCACTTCCCGCGGTGCACCCACCGAACTCGCCTGCCACGTCTTTGATGTTGTTCAGTTTTGTTCATCTGGCACGTAAACTTCCGAAAGTGGCACCTTGTGTCTGTCGGTCCCTGGGGATGCAGAGGGCTCCTACACCCTCGCCCTGGCCTCTGGTTTTAGGGTCCCCACTGGCCTGAATAGTCCTCAGATCAATGCCCCTCTTCCCGCGGGGTTTTAGCTCACCCCAGTTTTCCGCACTGGTCTGAGCTGCCCTTCCTGCGGCCGGGAGTTCCGTCCGCTGGGTCCCTACGACCCCTGTTCTCCCACGGAGTTCCCCTCTTCCCACTGGGGATGTGGGAGAAGGGAGGAATCCTCACCCTTGTAGGGTTGTCTCTTGCTCACCGGACGGGTGAGCCGCTCCCTCCTCACGCCAGCCGCACTGCCCCCACTGCTTCTCCTGGCTCCTGAGGGCCTCTCTTGGGCTGGGTTTCCAGCTGCCCGATGCTCCAGCCCGGTCCCCTGCTGGGGTCTTACCCGCTCCCCAGAACGTGTGGGTTCAGTGCTGGGTGGATCACCTCCGCCTGCTTCCCGTCTTACCAGTGTCCGCCGCTTGTCTGGGCACTTCCGGTTCCGCCGCCGTCTCGTGGGCCTCCGGCCCTTTTAACCCAGCCTCTCTCTGACCCCACCTGCAATCGCTTAGTGAGTGTCCCGTCTCGCCGGGCAGAGGCGGGCCCGACGCAGTGGCTATTCTGCCGCGACTTTCCCTGGGGTCTCTGGGTTCCTTAGCTCCCGCACACCAAGGACACCCATACCTCTGCAAGCTGGCACAGCTCCAGGGAGCTGGACTAAGCTCCCAGGCATTGCTGAGCAAGGTTACCTCCATTGTATGCCAGCAGCTGTCATGTCTGTGTCTGATGATGTCAGGGGGAGGGCTGCTCTAGCAGCCAATCACAGGTGGCCCAGTCTGAAAAGACCACTGGGATTCATGCGGGAGCATCCCCAACCTTCTGGCCCTCACCCAGTACAGGCAGCTTCTGTGCCCTCCCCCCTGTCCTCTAAGGGGCAAACATATACTCTGTTCTCTACTGATCTGTTGACCTGTTCTCTAGAATCTATGAATCTATGATCTAACCTAAGACACTTAGAGTAAAGCATGTAATTTAGATCACTTCCATCTCAGGCTTTTTGAGTAGCTGTACCTGGTTTACAAGGTTCTTTGGATAAATCTGATATATTTTATTAAACCAACTCAAATAGTTGGAAAAAACCTTCCTTGCAAGCTTTCAGGCATAAATACCCTTTGTCGGGTAGAGGGTTGGTCTGTGCTCTTCCTATGACCATAGACCAACACGGCTATAACCTATACCCCTGTACCTGGTCTATAACTTGATGAAAACCTAAATTCATCCATCAAGCATTTTTATTTTGTGTGTTTCTACTGACACGGGAAGCAAAGTAAAGCATTTGTAATAATGTTTTCTGTGTGGTAGGTGTTTGCTGACTAGGAAGTGGACCAAGACTGCCAACTTTTTGTAAAGGCCATCAAAGCCATCAGATATGATAACTTGAGTTCTTTGCCAACCTGAATAGCTTTAAGTGACAACATAGAGCTGACAAGTCTAAATACCATTACAAAAAGATAATTCAATCTGCCCTTATTTTTCTAAAGATATTGAAAAACTTCAGTATAACAATCTATTGACATTTAAAAAGATATCTGCCATTTTCTAGGTCAATTTTGAAAGATTAAAATGGCCTGCATGTTCTCACAGGAATAGAATCTTTTCTTTTATCAAAAAGTCAAATGTCAAACACACAATATCTAGAAAAGACAAAACATCAGTCATTATTGTATATATATTAAGAGTTTTCTCACTTAGCAGCAAGCTAAAATTGCATATAATAAGGCTTTCCAGGAATTCAGGGGGATGGTGACCTTGTTGTCTTTCAATTTATATATGAAGCAAAGTTAGTACATGTGAAATACTTGAATTGGCAGTCTTGAACTTGCTGCTTGCCTTTGTATGCAACTCAGTAATTAGAATGAGTGATTGTAGTAATGGTCAGACATAGAAATGTTAACTTTTCCAGAGTGAAAACCAGCAGAGACCCAAATGCACTCACTGCTCCAATAAAGCCAATATGAACTACTGATACCACATTTTTAGCCAGCTAACCTGTTTTTTAGCCAGCTAACCTGTTGGCCTATGCCAGTCAACCTCTATACCCAGTCAAAGTGTAATGGGGCTGTGGTTTCTACTGTTCCAGGAACTTGATCTTTTCCCATATGCAATCCCTGGTTGCCCAAGCTGCCTCCATAACTTGTAAACTGAACAGAGCTAATGAGAAAGGAAGGCATCATTCCAAAATTGCAGTAACCATTGCATGAATTTGCAGAAGTTATAAAAAAAAAAATTGTTTCCTTTATGTAATTAGTTTTCACGTCATAAGTAATCTAGGACTAACATTTTCTCACTATATATCAAGTCTGGCATTTGTGGCAACTGTTATATTCTTTTAAAAGAATTCAAAGAAATTAAAGGAAAACCCAGAAAAAAACCCCAAGGGATCTGCTAAACATTCAAATTAAAATTAAATAGAAACCAACTATAAAGTTATTACACATTTTCAAGCCGTAACTTTATAGCTGGGGGCTCTTTCTGTAGCTGGGTAGTCATCATTATGTGATAATTGCATTGCACATGTGGCTGATCTAAATGTATTGTGCAAGTAACCAGTTAATTGTGTGATAATCACTTTGAACTTGTGGCAAGTCTAACTTTGCATGTGTGGCTAGTCTAAAATTAGTGAGGCATTAACCAGTTAATTTCATCATCTATGTAATGTGTAGCAGAGGCCTAAAGCAACTTCCCTTTGAAAAATGGAAAATGCAGTTGTCTTGGGTGGAGTGGTAGTGCATTGGTAGGTGCTAAATTACTTTAAATTGTAAACACAGAAGTATTTTAACTTCAAATGTCAGTGAAGCTAAAGCTTTGACATGCTTGTCAACATAGCCAATACATTTGTCTATCAGTTTATAGCATTCTTCTAGTCTATTCGTCTTTTCCCACATACTGGTCATTCTCTCCTCACCCCCATCTTCCCCATAGTAGCTCACTTCTCTAGGTGCAGTTTCATATTTACCAGCTTTTTTTTTTATGTATTCTTTCTTTAACTTTGATAACTTTTTTTGTATTCCTTATGTACTCTTATTGTTCCTATCAGACTGAGAATTTATAGAGCAGAATTCTACCCTAATCATAGGTGTTTCAAATTGAAAATATCATCTATGTGGTTTAACATAAAGAATGAAATAGATTTGGAAAATCTGTAAAACTATGTAAAAATGCATAGAAATCATGCTTAGGGTTGGAGGGTAACCCAGGAAATCATCTAGTCCAACCCCTTGCTTAAAGCAGGGCCATCCCCAACTAGATCATCTCAGACAAGACTTTGTCTTGTCAGCTCTTAAAAACTTCAACAACCTCTCTAAGTAACCTGTTCCAGTGCTTTGCTAATCTTGTAGTGAGAGAGATTTCCTAATGCCTAACCTAAATTTCCCTTGCTGAAACTTAAGTCCATGGCTCCTTGTTCTGTTGCCTGCCAACACTGAGCATAGTTTAGCTTCTTTGGAACCACCCTTCAGGTAGCTGAAGGCTATGATTTAAATCCACGCTCAGTCTCTCATCTCCATACTAAGTGAGCCCGGTTCCCTCAGCTTCTCTTCATAAGTCATGTGCCCCAGCTCCCTAATCACTTTCATTGCCTTCCACTGGACTCTCTTCAAGTTGGCTATATCCTTTCTGTAGTGGGGCCCCCAAAACTGGATGAAGTATTACAAATGCCAAATAGAGGTGAATAATCACTTCCTTCGATCTGCTGGCAGTGATCCTACTAAGGCAGTCATGTATACCAGTTGCCTTCTTTGCAACTAGGGCACACTCTTGGCTCATACTCAGTTTATATTCCCACTACCTCCCAGCTTGGTATCATCCGCAAACTTGCTGAGGGCATACTTCATCCCATCTTCCAGGTTATTGATGAAGATACGAACAAAACCAGCTTTAGGACTGACCCATGAGACACTTCACTTTGATACTGGCTGCCAACTAGACATCAACCCATTCATTGCTGCTCTTTGAGATGGACAATTGGTCAGTTTTCTGTCTACCTTAATGTACATTCATCCAACACATGCTTCATTAGCTTGCTTGCAAGATTGGTATGGGAGGCTATATCAAAAATCTTGGTAAAGTCAAGGTATACCATGTCCACTGCTCTCCCTTATTCCACAGAGCCAGTCATTTCATCATAGAAGGAAATAAGATTGGGCAGGCATGACTTGCCCTTGGTGAATCCATGTGGACTGCTCCTAATCACCTTTTCCTCCAAATGCTTATAAATTAATTCCTTGAGGATATGCTCCATGATTTTTCCAGGGACTGAGGTGAGGCTGACTGGTGCTGGCCTTCATTGGACCAGGTAAATGAGGTCATAAGGGCTGTATAAGTTAAGGACTGCCCAGGAGGTGGGGCAGTAGCCATGATAAAAACTCAGAGAGAGAGAAGAGCTGGCCCATCTGAAACTTTCTCTCTCTCTCTCAAAACTCATGATCAGTGAACTGCCTGCCTCCAGAGGGAATCTACACCTGCCTGTGGATGATACTTGTGAGTAAGCTACCTGAGTTCTAACTAGATATATAGCTTGCAGTAACTCAGAGGAGTGATCAAAGGCTACTCTAGCCACCCTGTTTGCTCCATGGGATTTCTCTGATACTACTCAACTCTGTACCCTATTCCAACCCTACTCCTTGTAACCAATAAAGTTCTTTTGTACCTAGCATGAGAGACTTATTGGGAGTGATTATGTCTTGGGGTCCCCTTGGTTTGGCTAAGGGAGACCACTACTTGTGCTTCTGACTGAGGGAAGCATCCCAAGTTCTTGAAATGAGTCAAGTACCCTTGAGGGCTACTAGGCCAGTGTTTTCCAGGGAACATCAGGCCAGGATCAAGCCCGTCCCTGGTTGGTGGCAGCAATACCCCCAGGCTAGCAGGTGTGCTTCAGGAAGGAGGGTTGGCCAGACATGAGGTACCCCCAGGGAGGCACTTAGACCCTGGAAAGTGGTCAGGCACAGTGAGGTGGGTGGCTCAGCACAGGAGCACCCCCTACTGGCCCGCCACAGTCCCTAACCTCTTTTTTGCCACTGTGGCTTTCTTACCTCCTCCCCAAATTGTGTTCCCAGGTGCTGTAGTCTGGAAGCTGAGGTTGCCTGTGAAGACTGAGGTAAAAGAGGCATTGAGTATTTCAGCCTTTTGCACATCATCTGTCACTACCTTGCCTCCCCCATTCCGTAAGGAGGCCACACTGTCCCTGGTCTTTCTCTTCTTGTTGATATACTTGTAGAAACACTTCTTGTTACCCTTCACATCCCTTGCTAGCTGCAGACTCCAACTGCACTTTGGCCTTCCTGATTTTATTACTGCATGCCCAAGCAATATTCTTATATTCCTCTCTAGTTGTTGGTCTAAGCTTCCACTTCTTGCAAGTTTCCCTTTTTGTGATTTAGTTTACTGAAGTAATTCCCTGATAAGCCAAGCTAGTCTTCTGCCATACCTTCTGCTGGTCTTCCTGTACATCAGGATAGTCCATTCCTGTACCCTCAGTAAGGTTTCTTTAAAAAACATGCTGGTCTCCTGGACTCCCTTTCCCCTCAGACTGGCTTCCCAGGGGTGCTGCCCATCAGTTCCCTGAGTGAGTTGAAGTCTGCTTTTCTGAAGTCCAGGGTCCTTACTCTGCTGCTATCATTTCTTTCTTTCATCAGGATCCTGAACTCAATCATCTTGTGGTCACTGCTGCCCAGATGGCCATCCACTTGTACTTTCCCCACCAATTCTTCCCTGCTTGTGAGCAGAAGGTCAAGAAGAGCATAGCCCTTATCTGACCAATACTTGCACCAGGAAATTTTACCCAACCCTCTCCAAAAACTTCCTAGTTTGCGTGAACACTGCTGTATCTTCCAGCAGATGTCAGGATGATTGAAGTCCTCATGACAACCAGGGCCTGTGATTGGGAAACTTCTGATAGCTGTTTGAAGAAATCCTCATACACCTTATCCTCGTGGTCTGGTGGTCTATTTCCTAGGTTCTGTGCATATATGTAGACACCTGAGGTAACTAGCCATCACCCTACTTTCTCAGGAAGAAAGACAAGTTCTCCTCTTTTCCCCCCTCCTGCTTGTGCTTCCTCCAGATCACTTACCTCAGGGCTTTGGTCTCCATCCCTAGTGAACCTAGTTTAAAGCCCTCCTCGCTAAGTTATCAAGTCTGTCTGCAAAGATTCTCTTCCCTCTCTTTGTTAGGTGGATCTGTCTCTTCCTAGTAATCCTTGTGCTTTGAACAATGTCCCAGGGTCAAAGATGCCAAAGCTTACTGGTGATACCATCTGCACAGCCATGCATTGATTTGCAGGATGTGTCCACTCTTGCACAGGCCCTTCTTCTTGACAAGAAAGATTGAGGAGAACACCACCTAAACACCTGTCCCCTTCACCCTTCCATATACAATGTAGACAGAAGTGAAGCTTATCTCTGTAACTCAGAATGCTTTGATCCCCCAAACCAAACAGAAGTTCACTGTTGCTTTGAGGGGGGAGGGAAATTTAGCTGCTGGCTTCCAGTCTGCAGCTAGTTTCTCCTAATAATGGCCCAACTCAGCCTGTCCCTGTTCCAGAATGGGAGGGGGGAAAGGGAGGAGTGGGAGCTTGTTCTAGCCATCCTTTAGCCAGCTCTGGAGGATAGAGTAGGTGAATTGGAGCTCCTCCACTTCATTGTGGCTCCAATATGCCCTCTCCACCTCCCAGTGGGACCTGAAACCCTCCCCAGAGTGAACTTCCTCTGCTCTCTAACCCCCTTCCCTTCTGAAAACAGCTCAAGGATGGGAGGCAGCATAGATAGAAGTTACAGAAGACACTCTATTTTGAAACATTTTCTTCTGAAAGCAACATGCTCACTGCATGGCACAGAATACATGTCAGGGCAGAATGGAGAACTATCATGGTGGTTGCATGGCATAGAGCACATACCAAGGCAGAGTTGAAAAACAGGGGGTTTGTGGGGTCAGGAGAACTGAGGAACAATGAAGTGGCCACCTGACAGTGGTGGGGCATTTGGCTGGTGTGAGGGAGGGGAGGAACACCTATGGAGGGAGACCCATTAGCATCAGCTCACCTTGGTCTGCATTTAAAGTTATGTAAAGTGTTTTTTATATAATTATTTAAATCATTTTGGTCTGAAATTAAATAAAAGAACTGGAAACAGGGAGACACAACAAGGGATTGGAGATGCTCTGTTCCCCAGGGTGCTTCCTGCAGTAACAAGGAACAACAATTATAAAATGACAGAGAGCATATTTAGGCTAGATATCAGGAATAATTTCTTCATGGTAAGAGGACCAAAATTTGGAATGGGCTTCCAAGGCAGGTGGTACTTTCCCCTACCTTGCGGGTTTTTAAGAGAAGGCTGGATAGGCACCTGGCTGGGGTCATCTGACCCCAGCCCTCTTTCCTGCCTTGGTAGGGGGTCAGACTCAATGATCTGTTGAGGTCTCTTCCAACCCTAGCACCTATGAATCTATGAAAAAAATAGACTTTCTCACATCATTTGTTAATAAATTAACAAATAAATAAATTGTGGGTGGTGGTAGAGGTCTGGGCCCTGATGAGCCCCCTAGCTGAGCCCAGCTGGTTGACCCCATACCAACCTGTTCCAGTGGCACTGCTCTTTCATGGGAAGGCTGTGGGGAAGCTAGGATTGGGTCAGGAGTAGCTGGGTCATGTAGGCTGGAGTGGAACTGCTGAAGTGTGGGGGGCGCTGTACGTTCCCATCCTGACCAGGAAAGGGGAAATGGGCTGGCAAGAACCAGCTACCTGTAACAAACCCTTCTGAGTTTCCAGTGGTCCCATCCACAGTGGGTGAGTTTAGGGGGACCCCAGTTTTCTTCCCATGAGTCCTCCATGGTTCCACACATCATAGGATGGAGTGCACTGGTGAGCAGCACTCAGGTGACTGGCTCCACACTAGCTGCCTGCAAACAGCCCTGCCAAACAGGACCTCAGGCTTCCCACTCCATCTCAGCCCCCTCAAGCCATTCTTGGGGCTGCCCATGCCTTTAATACCAGTGCAAGGTGTGGGAGAACTTCAGTTAAGCTCACTTTACCTGAAATAGAACATTTCACACAAGAACATGGCCCTTTTCCCATGTTCTCTCCTGCCCAGGTCGGTAGAGTAGGGCTTTCCCTTGAGCACCCTCAGGTCCAGTCCTGGATGGAGGGGAGCTATGGAAGGCCGAGGGGTGTAGGCACAGGAGGCCTGCTTCCCCATATCCTTGGATAGGATAACCCATGGCACCTGGGAGTGGAGCTACAGGGTGGCCATGTCAGGGGCCATAAGGCAAGATCTTGGAGCCAGGGGAAGTATGCTTTCTCCAGCTTTAGTGTCTTGATGCATTTAAGCCTGATAGCCCCCTTCTTAGTGTGAAGCCCCAAGAAGGTGAGACCCTGGAGCCAGGAAAACCATGCTTCCCCTAACCCCAGGGTCTTTCCACCTGCCAGATCCCCACAGGGCTTAACAGGTACAGATCTTAGCATGCACATGATCAGCTACATGATCTCAGGTTAATTGAGCCCTGGGGGCTCCATGCTTATCATGGATCCCCCAGGTAGGGATACCATGAGGCCAGGAGAAGCAAGGTTTCCCATGCTGCACCATCTCCCTTTAATAGAGGCCCCAGTGGCTCCAAGCTGAGCCCAGAACCCCCATGAAGTGAGATCATGCAACTCTCTGCCATTAAGCACTAAGAAGGCTCAGTATATAAAAAAGGGTGGGTGCATGAAGAGCACTAAAGATTTGGAGGGTGGGAAGGGGCAGAAAGGCTGGGAGCTATGCATCCTAGGATACTAGAAGAATCAAAGTTAGGCATTGTATTTCCCCAGAACATCCAGACAATACCCTGGAATGACCTGGGCAAAACAAATAAAAAATAAACCTCATCTGAAGTGGCATATCTTTGACCCTGGCCACATGTTCAATTACTGGCATGACAGTAAGGAGCCACAAAATTATGACACATATATATATAGTGGAATAATTTTGTGGCTAATTTCTCCCCTTATGCCATTAATTGATTGAATGTGTAGCTGAGTGACAACCTAAGATGTAATCAACTAGTTAATAATCTCTTAAGTGTAATGTATAGATGGAGATTTTGAAACATTTAGAGGATACTTATGGTGCTTTAACACTCCTTAACTAACGGCTGTTCTTGTTTTAAATGCCTTTATGCCATTTTAAGGTAACTTGGGCTAAGGCCCTGAGGTCCCCATGATGAAGACACTAATACATGTGTTTAGCTTTGGGCATAGAAGTAGTTCCATTGATATCCTATTAAAATCAGTTATTGTACCATTAAGTTGAGCATGTATGCATGCTTGGGATGTAAATTAATATAAGTGCAAAAATGGTGTAACAACTCTAAATAAAAAATGTGTGTGCTAGGATGATGATGTCTGTAACAGGAGGGCATGGTAGTTGGGAAGAAAAATGGCACTCAGTTGGCATGTTTGATGGTGGATATGCATACATAGGGCTCTATACTGACAATGGAAAATACAGAATAATATAAATGAGCATGGTATAAATGTGACTGAATAGTTAGGTCTCAAACATTATGGCACTGTTTATTGAAAATCAATGGTACTACATTTATTATATTAAATATCCACTATATTAATTTAAAACCAGGTACTATAGAAAGGAAACAATCTCTTCCTCATGGATTTGCTCCTGCTCCCTGGGGCCTTGCCCCACCTCATGCTTCCTGCAGGGGGAGCTGGAGACCTGTGGCCAGCAGTCATCTTTAAAAGACAGTCCTGCACACTGCACCTGAGCCACCTGCTTCCCTATCCTGGAGCAGCATGCAGAGTGTAGCGGCAGCATGCAGCAGCACTGTCGCCGCAGCCTTGACTTGCTACTTCAGGGCTGTTCCAACCCTAAGCCATGGCAGTGATGTCCATGAGACCAGGCTCCTGCTGACCATCATGCTGGCCCTGCTCTCCCACCATGAGGATGACCACCTGTCTCATGGCACTTGGCCCTGGTCGCCCTGTAGTGCCACGCAGACACCAGGCCTAGCTCCCCATGGAATCCTATGCCCCCTACTACCATGCTGCTGCAACCTGGACCCTGGCAGGGATGACACCAATGCACTCATGAATGCCACCACTGGGGTTGTCCATGTCCTGCCTGGCTTCAGCCCCACTGCCTTTGGGCCTGGCCAGCCAGCAAGTACTGGTGGCTGGATGTTGTCTAGTCCATCTGGAATGATGAGCATTGGTTTGAGTCCTTTTACATGATCTGTGCCACCTTCCAGGACTTTCCAGAGCATCTCCATCCTCACCTGGAGCAGCAGGACACCACCAAGTGACAGTCCCTCCCCACAGAGACCCAGCTGGCCATCACCCTGCTCAAGTTGGTCACACCCACCAGTCTCCACTAGATCAGCTACCTATTCAGCATGAGCAAGGTGACTGCCAAGGAAGCTGCCCTGGAGGAGTGTGCCACCCTCCGGGATGTGCTGAGGCATCATTGGCAGTCCCTCAAAATCAAGGATGAAGTCAGTCAAGCTTGATGTGTTCTCAGGTGACTGAGGAGCCTGATTCTGGAAGCACACATATGTAGGCAATGGGAGCATGTTGTTTTGCAGGGGAGTGGGATTCACAGCTCTGGGTTGGTCTCCTTCTCATTCCTCCACCGCTGTTCTGTCTCAGTATCAACTCACTGGGCCTCAAACTGGAGCACACCTTGGTGGATTAGGTGGATCACCACCTGCCTTGCGGTTGATAAGGCCAACATCCCGCAGGTCATTGCCACAGCATGTGTGCTACATAGCATCTGTGAGGCCCAGGGGGAGCTCTTCCATAAGCCCTGGGTGGAGAAGGCACAGCCGGAGGAAGATGCCTGGTACCGGGAGCACTAGCATTGGTGGCAGTGACAGTGATGGGCTCCTTCCACTGAGGCCCCAAGTGAGCTGCACACCTGCCACTGGGGGTTAGGATACTGGGTGTGAGGCATTGGCTAGCTACCTCCTCCTGCACTGTTCAGTCAGTATAGCCCACCTGTACTGCTGCCCATGGAGCCCTGCCCCACTGCCCACCCTCACCACAGTCACTACAGAAAAGCAGTTTAGTCCCCTCCACAGTAACAGACCTCCCCCTTCTTCCCCACATCAGACCTCATTCCCCCTCTCCAAAGAACCTCTCTCCCTCCCCCTCTCCACACAGATTCCTTCCACCACCCACCCCACCCACCACCAATAATATATCTTCTTCCCTGTGCAGACTATTTGCAGTGTGAGTATGTGAGCCTTCCTGGGGTTGGGGGCCATGGGCTAGGGGAACCTGGAAGCAGAGACTGAGGGTATGCAGCCAGCACCCGAGCCCTGGCTGCTTCCCCACAGAATGCTGAGGCAAGGCCAACAGGTGGGGAACTCACCTGTGGTGATGGCGGGTACTGCTCATCTGGTGTGCCTATCTTCCTCTCCTGCATCTGGAGGGCTGGGACAGCATATCCTGTGCATGGTCCTGACCCCACTGCAGGCAACTTCTGCTCCACAGCTGTGTGGAGCTGGGGTGAGCAGGGGGAAAGTTTGGGTGTCAGGGGACCCAGGGTGGGGTCCAGGACAGGAGTCCCTGGCCAGTGGAGGTACTGCTGCACCTCAGCCCAGGCCCACTGGAGGATGGGGACTACTTCTGGGTAGTGTTGAGCTTCCAGGGGGAAGGAAGGGCTAGGGCCAGGGGCAGGGCAGAGATCAGCATGAAGGACAGTGTCCAGCACCCAATGGTCCTTCTCCATTGCCCCCACTTCCCTGGTCACCAGGACAGGCATCAGCCTCCATATACCACTCCTCTGGGGCCAGGAGCCTCTTCCAGAACTCCTGGTCTGCCTGGTCCCACTGCCTGTCCCTGGCTTGCTTGTGTCAGTCCCTGATGTCCTTGCAGGCAGTGTTTTTCACCTGCCAAGTCTTCAAGCCTGCCAGGTACTCCTCAGTCACTGTGACCAGCTGGTTCAGCAGCTGGGTCTGGTCCTTGGTCCTGCACTGCTGGAGCTGGTGCATCCACAGGGCACCAGCTGAGGCTGCCAATGATCCTGATGGAACATCCAAGTTGTCACCTGGTACCTCTCCCCTGTGTGCAGCTGCAGGGCCTACAGAGCCAGGAGAAAGAGGTTGTTTGTGACAGGTTGCATCATTTCTGAAATAAGATGCTCTGTACCAGGAGGCTGCGCAGTACACAGACCATGGTAAGTCAGCTGGGCAGGCCCTAGCTCAGGCAGCCACTGGACAAGCCTTCTGTCACTGCTCATACCCCAGGGGAGCTCATGGGCCAGACAGAAATGTGGGGCAGGGGCCAGGACTGGGGCTGGGGCATGGACTGGGAGGGCCATCCCCCAACTGTGAGACCATGGCAGGCATCCCCAGTGATTTGAGTCAGTTCCAGCTGGTGACAAGGACTTGTGGCTCCTGACAATGTTCTGGGGTGCAGCAGCATGGCATTTGGATGCCCTGGCAGGGGGCCCCTCTTGGGAGGAGCTGGAGATTCTGGTGGCTGGTGGTGAAATGGCCAGCCTGTCTTTGTAGGCGGGACTGAGCTCACAGAGCTGTTGGGGCAGGTGCTGGCTTAGACTCCCTGAGCTACTGGAGGAGGCCAGAGGCTAGAAGCTCAGTGTTATGGGCTTCTGGAGGCCTGAGGGCCCCCCAGGTTATTTGTCTCTGTGGGTACCAGGCCATAGTGGAGGCTTGGGCAGGCTGCCTGTGCTTGAGTACATAGCATGGCTCAGGCCAGGGTCTCAGGGCATGAGGATGTCATCCAGCTGCTGCATAAAGGGCACAGACTTGCAAGTAGCCTTCAACCACTGGTTGTAGTCAGTGACCATGACCCACTATGTGCACAAGGCCTTGCATTTTATGTGGCATTGATGCACTGACTGGTTGTGCCTATGCTCTGACATGTGACTCGACAGCCCCTCATAGATATGTGCATTGGAGCACCTGCTCTTCACAAACTGGGTGAGCACCTTGGCCTCACTCCACAGCACGATGAGGTGTGCAGTCTCCTCCTGGGACCAGCTGGGGCTATGGGAGGTGGTGTGTGGCTTCAGGCAAGAATCTCCTAGCTCTGAAGCTGAGCTGAGGCTGCCTCCAGTGTTGGGGCTGACCAGGAGAAAATTTGTATTACTGTTCAGTAAGTAATTACAAGTAAATTTGCTACTTGTATTTTCAGGTAGCAAATTTTCTCACAAATAGAGTGATTTACTGTTCAGTAAGCATCTGTATGTGTAGATATGGATGCTTACTGTGCCATAATTTGCTCTACTGTTCAGTAAAGCATCTCATTTAGACATGCACAGTGAGTGTGATCTGGAGTCGCATGTTTGCAATCCCCAGCTTATGATGATAAGGTAGCTCTTGAGGTATGAAAGATCTACTTTTATTCATTACCATTTGGGCAAAAGAAAACTATTTTTTCCTCTTTAATGCACA
>NW_017728992.1:113905625-113923245 GCF_001723915.1 Gavialis gangeticus
CACAGTGAGTGTGATCTGGAGTCGCATGTTTGCAATCCCCAGCTTATGATGATAAGGTAGCTCTTGAGGTATGAAAGATCTACTTTTATTCATTACCATTTGGGCAAAAGAAAACTATTTTTTCCTCTTTAATGCTGTAGGTTTCTGGGGGGGTGGGGAGGGGGGCATTATTTGTTTTTTGGGTGTTTTTATTTTTTTGGTTTTTGTCTTCCTCCAAGATACTAAGATATTTGTCACAGCTAATGTTGGGAATTTTTTACTGGAATCTACTTATGTTCCTGCTGGGTCTTAAAAAATTCAGAAGTTCCTAGCTAAAGAAACTACTCTTTCATTCAGGTCATAACAACCACCAAATTTGGTATCTGGAAGGAAATTTTCCCTTAGACAAATTGGCATGGACTGTAAGGGGGAACTGCCTTCTGTAGCTCGGGACATGGCCATTTTTCCTGGCATCTCTTGGGCGTGTATTGACTATGTCCCTGTTGTTGCAATGCCCTCGGCATTGGCAGTGCCCTTGTTTCCTCTGATTTTACCTATAGCGTGTGTTGTGCCTTGTAATTGTGTGAGAGGGATTTAAGTGACACATAAGGGGATTCCTTGAGTTAACAGATGCCTGTAAATACAGAGGAATGGACACAATGTCTTAGGAGATCCCTACCAGTCCTGTGTTCCTATGAAGTAGATACTGGGCATGTCTACATGTGCCCCCCACGATGCCATTATTACGTTTGGAAGTACCAAATGATGGTTCAGTAACAGCCATTACTGCACCATAATTTTTAGATGCTACATTGCTGTAGCAGTGCACAGTTATTTGTATATGCTACGTTGCTGTAGTGATGCGCTACAATGAGGTAGGCCATCAGTATGGCGGTGTAGCGTAGGCATCACTGCTCAACAAGACTACATTGCTGTAGCAATGAGCTACATTTCTGTAGTGCATCGTTACAGCTACATAGTGTCATGTATAGACAGGTCCACATAGCGCTTCTGTAGACCTACGGCTTCTGTAGCACTAGTAGGTGTGGTATAGATAGCTTATATAGAGCAGTACAGGGATGCTTGTTTACCACTTTCACACACACAAGATAAGATTTAAGCACGCCCTTAATTTACATAGGACATCACCAGAATAATTTGCTTTGGAGCTGGATACAGCATCGTGATGAATTAAATTTGGATTACTAAGGGTATAATTTTAAACTATATAAAATAAATAACATGCACATGTGTAAATATGTGTGTAAGATCCATATCACTAAATTTTATTTTGAGACAGAAAAATATCAAAAATTGTGTGTGTGTGTGTGTGTGTGTGTGTGTGTGTGTATGCGCGTGTGTGTGAGTCTATGTGAGTGTGCATCTCCATGTATGGTATATGTGTATAACTGATCATATGGTTTTCAGTATTAACTGAAATACTACATTTGTTCCAAGAGTAAATGTGGGTAGCAGGAACCTCAGAAATATTTCCTACTTGTTTACTTTTGCAAATATAAATATCTAGGATGGCTGCCACCGAGCAATTCTGCACTTTAAATATAAAGAAGGTACAGTGGATGAAGAAAAATGTGAAGTCAATACTGGAATCTGTGGTGACACATATTGGCAAAGTTCAGTTACTCATTGCTATTAAATTCAGTAATGTCATTCAAAAGGAATGAAATCTTTAGCTAGAAAAAATAAATACATGAGCTTTAGTTTAAGATAAAGTTGCCTTTTTCAGATGTTCAAGCTTCCAGAATTTATCAGTTTCTTCAGATTTTGTACTCTGGAATTCACAGATTTATTATGACAAGAAAAGATAGTGTGGGAAGGGGGTTAGAAACAACCCATTGACATGTGAATATAGATATTGTGGCAGAAAATATTAAAACTAACTGAACTTGATCTAACTTTTTCAGGAAAGAACAGTAACAATTAGAAGACAAACTGTAGGAGGATTTGGATTAAGTATAAAGGTAATACACATTTTTTCCTATTGTTCCTCAGGTTACACAAGAAATGCCTTTGTCTTCTACTTATAATTTGCCCTCATTAAAATACATATTTCAAAGCACTTGAAACAATAGAGCAAATACATTCTAAAGGGTTTAGTTAAAATATTTATTTACTCTCACAATAGGGCAATCAGCAGAAATTCTGCCTGGTGAAATGGAAGGCAGAGCAAAGTGCATCCCCTTAAGATTCAGGCTTAGCCCTCTCTAATAACATTTCATACAAGAATTACAAAAGGTGTGCAACAGCACAGACTGTTCTTTTTTCAACAGAACTCTAATTTAAGTGCTTATTACTGAATGCTAAATTATGGTGGTAGGCATGTGGAACAGCCACTGAGTTTATCATCAATTCTCTTACATAGAATATCACATTAATTCACTTTCATTCATTAATAAGGCAAAAAGTATTATTGTTTCCTCACACTGTTTATTTTGCTGTAGATCAGGGAACAGCAGCAATTTGTCATGCAACTTTATTTTTCCACTCAGGGAGATATAAGGAACGTTAATAGTGTTGGTGGACTCTTTTCCTTTAAAACAAGAAAGATTTAATCATTTTGAATATCTTACCTCAACCTTGAATCTTAGTGTATGCAACACAGAATTAATTTTATCTTTCTTCTAAACACAGCACTCCTCAGCTTTAAGATAGCAGTGGGAAGAATCACGCATACTTCACATGAATGCAAAAGAGCTTTAAGTTATGCATATGAAGTGGGAGTATAGACTTTTTTGTGAATAGCTGCTAGAACTGACCTTAGAAGAAGTGACTTACAAAAGAGATTAATGTGCACTTGTGTTATCATTGATAAGGAAGTTGCTGAAATATTAGTTCTTAAAATATGTCTTGGTATTTTCACTTTTATCCTGTAAACCCATTGAAGACCCCATTCATGGGAAATGAATTGTTACATTGTGGCCAATATTACTTGTGAACCATGTCAACACTAAGCAAGTTGTTTCCCTGCAATGTCTTCCTGGGTTGTGTTTACTGAATAAAGTAGCATGTGTCATTATAAGATAACAAAAAAAGATGAATGAAATCCTATAGCTAGTATAGAAACAACCAGTACCTGAGCCTAAAAGGAAGGATTTTTAAAGTTTGGAAGATGAACTTTAATAAAACTCATTAAATGGATGTTGTCAGTTTACAGTACAGCAATGTCTCTTTTAGAATATACAGTTTTGGGGGAAGTATCAGGTTATAGCAGTTTGTTTAAGTAACAGGGAAATATTAGAAAATACAAAGCTTTACTAAACGTAAGTAAAAAAATAACTTGGGCAGGTGGGATATATGTCCTGTTCATTTAAGATGTTAAAAATGGTTTTAACTGATTCTTGTTACTGTCAAGGAGTATCTTTAATTAGTACATATTAAGTAACAAGCACCACTATAGAAAAAATAGAAAATATGTATTTCTAAGTTTGGAAACTATGGGGGAGGTGGGCAGTGGTCAGGGAAAAAGGGGAGAGTAGAAGCTGCTTCTTTTAGCTATATGCTGGAATAACAGCTAGGACAATAGGGCCATGATCCTTGATCCCCTTATAAAATAGAAATAATAAATAATGGCATGTGAAAAGTGAGTTTCAATAATTCTACTAAAAATGATTAATCAGGATTTTGAAATAGGTGAAAATATTTTTATTTAAGTTTTGATCAATTTTATTTATTATCATTTGTATTATGGTGTCTGACAAAAGGCATTCAATCAAACTTACGTCAGTGACTGTAAGGTGAAATTCAGGCCAGAAATAGTGTACAAATGTTTAATTGCTACATCAGCTTACCAAGGGATAAGGGTGGTGTGACAACCTGACCCTGAATGCACCAGATGTGCCTTTGAGACACACACCTGGGGTATTCTTTAGACCAGTTGTTCTCAAACCTTTTTGTACCAGGACCCATTTGTAACCATCCAACCCCTGCCCCCCATAGACTTTAATGCATCCAGCTGCTTGGGCTGCTCTAACCACCCTGCCTGGCTGCATTCCAGCCATGTGCACGTGCACATACAGGGCCCTGCCTCCAACCACCCCAAGTGGAAGCTCCCACCTGGAGCCCTGTCTCAAAACCTGCCAATGGCATCGAGCTTGGACCCAGGAAGAAGCTGCTGCGACACCAGGCGGGTGGCAGCATTTCTCTGTCACTCTCTCTGTCTCTTCTCTTTGTCTCTCTCAGCCTCCTTCCTTCCCTCCATTCCTCTCCCTCTAGAACCCAGCTGAAGCTGTAGTTCACCAGGAGCCCTGATGCTCAGCTATGGACCCAGATGGAGACTTCCATCTGGGCAGGTTCAAATTGCATTATGACTCTTGGTGGGGCTGCGGCGGTGGCAGCTGAAAGCTGGAAGGAGCCGCCACCACTGCCTAAGCTGCTTAGAAAGGTGTGGGGTGGGCCAAGGGCTCTCATCTCTTATGTGGGGGCTCAGCCCCCCTGGACTCCCCCTGTATTTTGAACCCTGCATCTGGATCCACAGCTGAGAGTCAGGGCTCCTGGTGAACTGCAGCTTCCGGGTTATGGAAAGGGGGGAAGGGAGGGTGGAGAGGGAGTGAAAGAGTGGGAGAGAGACCGAGAGAACAGAAGAGAAAGTGAGACAGAGAAGAGGAGGCAGAGAGATAAGAGAAGAGAAAGATAAAGAAATGCAGAGGAACGGAGAGGAGATGGAAGTGGCCCTCAACAGGTCCCCAAAATTCATTAAGTGGCCCTCCAGGCAAAATAATTCCCCACCCTTGCTTTAGACTAATGCTTGCTCATCTTTCAAAGTTTAAGGAATCTGGCCAATTACATTCAATACAGATGATTCAAATGGATATACATTAGCAGGAGGTTATACACATAATATTTGATCATTTTTTCCCATGAGACTTGAAGTTAGGTTAGAAATCATGAGAGAATTTGGTGGTTGATGAGCTCTGTCAGGTACATGATTTTGTGTCGCATCTTGCCTTAAAATATAGGCACCTTTTTGCTTCCCCGCGGAAAAGGTTTCAAGTGATGAGGAATTTGTTGTAGCCTTATGTTGTTCCAGTGGTTAATGATCTTCATTACCATTTTGCCTTACTTTTATTAGAATTTGTCTAGCTTTTAATTTCCAATGATTGATTTTCCTGCTAAATTAAAGGATATCTACTATTAGAAATTTCTTCTCAATGCAGGTGATGACAGATAATGGTTAATTTTCTTAAGTCTCTCACTCTAATATGTAATTCAGAACTGTAGAATTTCCTTTTCTTTCTTAGAAACAGAAGAGACGTTCGTAGTTCCCTTGGAACTCAGCATTCTTCCACACTACATTACCACTCTGTTAATCTATCATCAGTTAGACATGGAAGAATTAATTTAACTTAGTGAAGGATTATTTGTGTGACTGGGGACTCTTCTACACATGCAGATAGAGACACAATGGGATTTAATGCGTGACTCACACAATCTCGGTTCCTGCCATGCTACATGTGCATAGCAGGAAGCATGATTGTGGGACCATTCATTAGTTCCTATTGTGCCTTATTGCCAGTGCAGGGGAAGCTTGATCCTGGGCTCTTCCTGCACTTGCAAGAAGCAAGCTGTCTTAGCTGGGAGTCCCCCTCAGCTGCTGGGGCTCCCAGCTGTGGTGGAGTCCAAGGCACCCCCACAGCTGGGAGATTGCAGCTATGCCTGCAGCTGCTAGGAATCAGAGTCCTGCAGCTGCAGACACTGTTCCGGCAGCTATCTCCCACCCTGGGGGCGTACCATATGACCCCATGGCTGGGACACTACAGGAGTGCTCCATGCATCCCCATGGCTGGGAGATTCCAGCTGTGCTCCTCAGCTGCTGGGACTCAGAGTCCACAGCTGCTGAATTCTGGGTCCTGGCAACCATGGGTCATTGGCGGGACCCAGAGTCCACAGCTGCCTGGCACTGCTGGGTCTGAGAGACCCCTCAGCTGTGAAAGTCCCAGCCCTGGCTGCACATAGTGCACCCCTCTGGCTGAGCGCCCAGTCAGCTAATGGGGTTTCCAGCTGTGGTGGCAAACCCAGCTACATGTGCAAATTTAAAGCTGGTTAGCAACCAGCTGTTACATTAGTACACATTTTCAGGCAATACATTTATAGCTGGTTGGATCTTTTTATGGCACAATTGTTAATTTGCACATGTAACTTTCTAAAGTAATTAAGCAGCTAACCTGGTAATTGAATGATACAGATAACATGTACAGGGGGCCTAACTGTTACTCAATGTAAAGATACTACAATCAAGCACTTACTCATTTGAACATCACCTGCTTCTGTGCTTTTTGATACTGCCTTTTTGAGAATAATCATTTGATATGCTGTAAAAGAAAAAGTGATGCTACCTTTGCAGGGAAGCTGAATCAGCTTCTCCTTAAACATTAGACCTTGCTGCCACTAAATTAAATGGGAAAACTTGAATTGATTTTTATCTGGAGCAGAACTAGGCTGCTTTACATGGTCTCTGGAGTCAATTGTGTGCAGTAAGTTTCAATCAGAAGGAATCATTTTCTCAAACTTCTGAATTGCCTTCTGAATACTCATTAAGAAGTCATTATGATAAAGCATGAACACTGGGTGAACTTTAGGGACTGATGAGTAAAGTGTAGTATTTCAGGCAGGCATCATATCTTGGTGACAAAATTAAGATGCAGCATTTGAGAGAGAGTTTGAAAGGTGCATGATTTTTTTTAAAGGATATGTTTTTTTATAATCTGACAGGTTTAGTGTTCCTGCTCAGAGAGGCAATCAAATTCATTTTTCATTAAACAAATTAAGGTATTCAGTTACAAACTTAATTGTGGCTACCAATAACCTGTATGGTACCTTTTCATCTTTGTTTCAATCACCCTTCTTTATAAGATTAGCTATATCAAAAGTTGACTAAGTATTGAGTTTGTTAGGCATTTGACTTTTTAAATGTTTAGTTGCATGCAAAAAAAGAGTCATGAACCCAGGCATGTGTATAAGTACACACTTGTGCATATGTACACACATACAACTATTCAAGATGAACCTGTAATTTTTAGACATGGATATTTTTTCTTCATTTCAAGATTAAACAAGATATGTTTGATAAAAGCACCAGCTGAGGATAGAAAACTGCTTTACTCAATGTCTTTAATTGATTAAAAATATAATTTCTAGTTTACAATCCATGTCTACCTTTCTATGATTGCATGCTTATTCATGTGAGTAAGTTAGTCTGGAATAAGTCTTGGAAGTGGCTTAACCTCAACTATAAAAAGCACTCTTAGGACATGGGTAGATGTGCAATTATACTGAGGCAGGTGCACAGCTTACTGCTTGGGAGCCTGTCAGTAGGTCCACAGTAACTGTTTTACCCTCTGAATAAAGTAGCAGGATTCTTGTAATTTAATTGCACTTACTGCAGCTCAGGAGCAAGATAACAAAAACTGTCACACCAGTTTCATTTATTTCTTTCAGGAAATGTACATACACAAGTTATATACACTTTTAGGAAGTGTAACTGTCTTGTCTTCTGCTTCATTAGTTTGGAGTGTCTCATAGTGCAGAGTGGTTATTGCTTGTTAAATTAACACTGTAAGTTATTCCATATTAACGTTCTCATAAATGACTTGTGGGATGTGAATATGTTGGATGTAACATTTTACTAGACATTGCACTGATTCATACTACATCTTTCAAGCCCCCCAGTGGATCAAAATACATGTATTCATCAAAACTGTGCCTCTTTGGGCATTTGTAGATGAAATGGGGGCCTTAAATTGAAGCAGTGGGTTTTTAAAAACACCGCTTCAATTTACGCCCCTTTAAACCTCATGTTGTGCACACATTCAAACTTACCTGCCTCTTTGGAGGGGAGGATGAGCTGCTGGCAGGTGGAGCAGTCCCTGGGCTGCAGGCGGGGGGGTGCTTCCCTGTGTGGCAGTTGTGGCCCCTCCATCCCAGGCAGCACCCGCTCACAGGCACCCAGCTCAAGTGGTCCCAGCATGCACTGCAGCCATGGAGGGAAGCACCAAGCCCCTGCACAGCTCAGGCAGGCTACAGGGAGTGTAAAAAAAAAAAGATCTTGGGCAGAGCCTGCTTTCCCAGGCTGCTGCCAGGCTGCCTGCACAGGGTTCCTGCTTTGCCCCTGAGCTGCACGGGGGACGGTGCTTCGCTCCATGGCTGTAGGGCAGCAAGCTAAAACTCCTTGGAGGAGTTCTAGTTTGCTGCACCCCAAGTCATTTAAGGCACATTACGCTGCAAAATTTGCTACAGCGGCTGGAATTACTGAGCAATAGGCCACTGACGCGTGCAAACACCAATACCATTAAAGCAGTGCAGAAGCATTTAACCTGCTTTAAAGTGTTGTGCACACATGCCTCTTGTTTCGTCTACACCTGGCCTTTAAGACACAACCCATGGATGCTTCTGCACACAAATGAGCTCTGATATACAGTATAGGTCTGCTGACAGTTCTGAATCTTTTTTAAAATACAGAAAGGTATTTAGATTATATATGTAGTCAGACCTGGGCACTACGTTCACCATTAAGGATTTTTGTTCTGATTTGCTGGTCTTCAGGTTTGTGAAATTGCTTCAGAAATGGTCACACTCAAACAGAATTTAAACAAGACATTTTTCACTCTGGATGTTAGTAACACTTCCATGGCAGACGCAGCCATAAACCTCTGCAGCAGCATACACCAGTGGATAGAACATAGGACCGTGAGCCAGAAATTCTTGCATGTTATTTCAGCTCTCTCTAACTGACCTTTAGACTTTGAAAATATTATTTGATTTGGCTGCTAGGCATGCTGTAAAATAGCAATATGTTGTGTCTGTTTCTTCATTTCTGAAATGGAAGTAATCTCACATACCTACCAAACGCACTGGTATATACCAACCTCTAACCTCCTTTTTTTTTTTTTCTTTCTTTCAGAGTTACTTGTATTACTGATATTCTTATCTGCTGACTATTACCTGTTTGGGGAAGAAAATTAATGTAAAACAACCATAGTTAATAATACCGTGCTAGATTGAACCTGAATCCATGTTAGTGACCCTAGATTTTACTAAGTAGGAAGACCGTTGTCTCCCCTTTCTCTAATCAGCATATATAATCTCATATGCAAAGGAGCAAAGAGGGAAATACAGACTGTCAAACTGCAAAAAATGATCATGCTTCCCAGTGCTTTATGAGTCATCCTTAAAGCATAAGGTACAAGAACTCCAAAAACTGTGCCTTAGAGGCACAATTTTGACTTAAGCATGTATGTTGATCTCCTTGGAGGGTTTTGAAAGTTGCAGGATAAAACAGTGTTCGTACTACAACAATGTCTACAAAGATGTTCTATGGGACCCGTGCAGTTCCCCAAAGTTATTTACTCTGTAATCTTCTCTACAATCTTCAGCATTGTTTGATTGAGGGTTTGTGGTGGGGGAGGGGGTTGTTTGAGGGGTTTGGGGAAGCTGTAAGAAGAATTGAATGTGCATGTTAATGGGGAACATTTGAAAGGAAGGTGAATGTTAGGCCATTTGTTTGAATGCTTTGTCAACTGGGATACCTTGTCAACTGAGATACAGCTCTTTTGATTAATCCAAAACTAGTACTCTTCCCATATTTCTGGCATGGCTAGGATACAGCAAGAGATACATATTTTTTACTCTGCAATATTATTTCATGATTCTTTAACATTATTTGTTTAGAGGTGAACAGTCTAAAAGACACTTTAGGATACTGCTTGGAAGTTGTAAAGGAGAATCAAATGTGTGTGTTAATTAAGAATATTTGAAAGGAAGATGGATGAGACTTTTAAAGTCGGTGAACTTGAGCTGGATTTTTCTAACCAAAGAGAACTCAATTATTCTGAAAAACAAAGCAGAACAAAACCTCAAGGGTTATTTAATAACATAAAGTTGTTATATGGGTTCATACAGTTCAGCTAAATTCCTGAATCTATTTAAAATCATGGTGGGCTCAGATTTTTTTCTATGTTTTGAATAATCAGAACATGCTGATGAGGGTCTGTGTTTTATAACTCTCCCCATATACTGGCAATATGAATTATGGGGCATCCACAATCATCTGAATATATTTTATCTAACAAGTTCCCTTCAATTGCTGTGATCTCAGCATTGGTGGCATCCTTATCCCTTCCTCTCTCTTCCTTTTGTTCATGGTGGTGTTCTTATATTGTGTGTATTGTAGCTGTGGTTTGCAAAAAGTCATTCATGTGGGCCCTTTTGAACAAATGGTTGTCCATGAACACAAGGCATGGACTCAGTGGCCCAAGAGTTTATTTTCACTCCTATGTTTTGAATTCCTAGAAAATGTCATAGGCAACCAAAGTCTTAAAGATCCTTTTTGTTGGCAGCTACTGCCAGAAGGTATGTTAAGCCACTATGAATTATCTTGTTCCATGGGGATTCCAGATCATTTCCTGACATCTCCACAAGAATAAGCTGGAATTTGAAAATCTATAGATGATAGTGCCTCTTACCTGCTAGCTCCTTTGCCTATCCCTACCTCTAAAGAAGCTATAAGATACATCACTTTGCTACCTACATATGTTCTAGGAGCAGAAATCAAGAAGATCTGTAAGTGGGTAAGTTGAGAGAGAGAAAATATTTAAGGGACTATTTTCCAAATAAGTTAAACAGAAAAGAGCAAGGGTTATAGAGCACAAGCTTTGTTCTTAATTCCACCCTTATTCTACTGGATCAAATTGTTAGATGTGAGAAATCAAAATAGCTCCTCAGCTGCAAGTGACTGCAAGTCAGGAAGGGTTCTGTAGCATCTCTGTGTCATTATGAGTAACCTAACTGTCCTTGCTCTGTCCCACAGCTGTATATTGGTCTGGAGGTGGGGGCGGGAGGGAGGTTCAGTGAGAGATGAATTATGGTGCTGAAGGTAAATTTTCATGCTGAAGAGGGGGTGGAGGATAATGCTTGAGGAAAAAATGACCATGACCAAATTTGATGGGTTTAAGTCAGATTTACATTTCAAGGTAGCCACTGCAAGCAAAAATATTCAGAAATTATAATTAACCTGGACATTTCTGATTCCTACCAAAATAAGCCAGGGTGGAACATGCAGCTGTGGAGCGCGTGCCAGTACAATACAGTTCTGCCCATACTGGTTTGCTCTATATTTCTTTTCTCTCCTTTATTTTGCTGTTATTTTTAATGCTTTACACATAGCACCATGCAGGGTAGATTGAATGGCACAGTACAGTTGAACATCTTCTTTAAGACATTGTGGTCCACATTTTTTCTTATTGAAGACCTGCTGTTCTATTTCTTAGTGTCTTCTTTTTTGTTCTTTGTTACATATTTTACTGCCTGTACACGGTGTGTCTTGTGGGGATGTGCAGGCAAAAGTGTGTGTGCACACTTATGTGTATTAGCAACAAAGATTCCTTTTAATCTGAGATCCAAACCTTTTGATTTTTTGGCTTTTGTTTACCTGTTTCTTGCCAGCACAAAAATCAAATGGTCACAGCATGGTTGCCATTACAGCATGATGCCCATTTTCCCTTTCTATTACATGGTCTGATATACTAATCTGTAGAAAATGTGAAGAAGCTACAGTGATTTTTATTCTAGTTCTTCAATTTTACACATTGTTCAGTCAAATACTATACTGATGGCTCTTTGAAGAGAAAAAGGAATTAATTAAGTTTGTCAGCTAATTAAATCACAGAAAAAGAGGAGCAAAGTGGGATATTTATATCTATACATCTGTGTATGTATATATACATATATACACATATACATACAAACACACACATCTCTACCTCTCTTTCTCTCTCTATATATATAGATATACATATGTATGTATATGCATATAGAGAGAGAGAGAGACAGATGTGTGTATATGTATGTGTGTATATATAGAGAGGGAGAGAGACAGACAGGCAGATGCATCTCTCTCTCTCTAGGTCTGCAATGCATTCTTTGAAACTTGTCTAAGATGCATTTAGGGTTAAAACCATATTTATAAACAAAAATAGTGTCAAGAAGATGTGATTAATTGTTTTATATTTCTAGGGTGGAGCAGAACATAATATTCCAGTGGTCATTTCCAAGATTTCCAAAGAACAAAGAGGTGGGTGCCTTATAACAGATATAGTAAATCATTTTACTGTAATTTGTGCAGAGGGTGGGACCAGGTGCACCTTGATGTCCCTTCTAGCCCTGCAATTCTGTTGATTTCATTCCACTACTTTTAGCAATGTTGGGTAATATTAGATATGATTATATTTGTGTTTGTGCAATTGTATGTAACTGTGCTTCGATGTACCATGACATAATTATCTCTATATTAAACATATTCTAAATAAAATATGATCCTAGTAGAAGGATTTTTTTCATACTGTTAGACATGAGGGATTAAAATAGTTGTTTTATATAGAAGACAGTCTTCAGGCAACTGGTCAGGAAGGAATATGTGGCATCAGTAGACCATCAAGTGTAACCTCATTGGTCATACTCTCTTCAAGCCAGGACTAATTTTATGGAATTGCTTCAAAAATGTGAAAAATTTGAAAGAAGAAATGTAACCCCTTCCCACCAGTGACTCACAAATAATAACACCTTGTATGTTCTTAATATGAAAATGATCATTTAGAAAAATGACAGTAGGTCTCCCTACTTTTCATTATTCCACTGAACTAGCCAACAGAGTGCAGTTAGCTTGGGGCTGCCACACTCTTCAGATGCCCTGGACAGGAGCTTCAGGGGGCCAATCCTGCAAACCCTGGAATTCCTCCTGCAGGATGAGGCACATGAAGACCCAGGAGCACTTGTCTGGGTTTTCTCACTTACAGAAGCATGCTCTGGGAATAATGACTTGGGATAGCAGGTGATGTCTCTGTCCCTCAGTGCAGCAAATCAGCTGTGTCAGGACATATCCTGGCACAGCTGATCCTGTTCCATGGATGTTTATAGACTTAGAGAGATGGCTTAGTGGGCAAATAATCGATTATGTGGTTTTATCACATATCTTAAAGTATGGATGTGATTGTGTATTGTGTATTTTTTATCTATATGTTAGTGTGTATATGCTATTTATTGGCCAAGCTTGGAGGGCAAAATATGGCCCGTGCCCTGGATTTAGCCCACAGTATGATTTTGTCCAGCCTATGGTGGGTCCTTTGGCCCTGCCCAGCCCAGACACAGGGTGCAACCTGGGCTGTGGAGGGTTTGAATGGTCCCACAGCCCCCAGCCATGGAGGTGCTGCTTGGCACAACCCACCCTGTCCCTGCATGTGGCTCTTGTGTGCACTGGGAGTTGTAGTCCATGAAGCTGGGTGGTGGGGTGGGGTAGGGTTGGCACTGCGTCAAAAATTAACTTCCTGACAGACCCTCCTGCTGCTGCCCAGGAGTAGGTGCGTGTCCCACTGCCACTGTCCCCATTGCCCAGGCAGCCAGGCCCATCCACCCCACACCCACTGCTGGGGGGCACCAGATGTAAGTAGCAGGCAGGCAGGTGGGGTGTTCATGGAGACTGGCCCAGCACCCCCACAGGCAGGGTATGCTCAGTTGGGCCGCTGGGATGGAGCTGTAGATGAGTGGAGAATGGTATCTGGGAGTGGGATGGGTGGGAAAATCTAGGGCTGCAGCCGGGATTGAAGGGCATTGACAGCATGGGGCTGAGGCCTGGGGCAGAGCCACGGTCTGCTCCCTGCACATCCCTGTGGAACCAGTGCCCATTGCAGGGATGAGCATGGCTCTCTCCCAGGCTCCGGCCCCATGCCATCACTGCCCTGCAATCTTGACCCTCACCCTGTGCCCAGACACTGCTT
This sequence comes from Gavialis gangeticus, assembly GCF_001723915.1. Lineage (NCBI taxonomy): Eukaryota > Metazoa > Chordata > Crocodylia > Gavialidae > Gavialis > Gavialis gangeticus. The sequence continues at coordinate 113,919,389 of NW_017728992.1, forward strand.
CCCACCCACACGTGGCCCCATCCCATGTGCTTAACCAAGCGCATCTTGCCTGTGGGGATCCCTGCCTGATCTCCATGGAGACCCCCCCTGCTCCATCTGGCACCCCCAGCAGTGGATACAGGGCAGACAAGCTTGGGGGGCAGACAGGATAAATTGGCATCTCCCTGGGCAGCCCCCTTTCCCTCTCCCTGTCCGCTGTACGAGGCTGTGTAAACAGCTGTGAGAGGGGGCTGAGGCTGGGTCAGCACCCCCACCACCCACCCCCTGCCTCTAGCCCTCAGGAGTTCACCAAAACTCTTTAAGTGGCCCTCTAGCCCAAATTATTGCCCACCCTGGATTAACTCCTTCTGTGAGCAATTGGCCTGCAGAAGCTACAGAATGTCTGACCATCTACTAGAGATATAAGTATGTGTTTATATATAAATAAAAATGTAAAGTTTACTTGCCTACAAGTATGTGTAGGTCATCAGCGACTTCAGAAAAAAATCAACACCTTGGCATTAAGTTTAACCAAACATATACAGGAGGAAATCTTTTCATTTCATTTTTCAGCTACTCTGTGCTTTTTTGTTCAAGTATACAAAGAGAGAGAGAGAGAGTTAATATTGTGAGATCTTCAACATATTTTAACACTTAGGTGCTAATCTATTCTCAAGTATATCTTCCTAGGACGATATGGCTTCATGGCGCAAAGTAGACACTTAAAGGTGCTGTACCTTGGATAGGGGAAAGTGAGTAGCAAGTTGTAGGCCTGAGGAAAGACTCTAAGATACAGAAAATGCTATTTGAACAACCTGTATGTATTCCTTTTACTGCTTTTGCAAAACTATTCCGTGTCTCCTGTTGCTTTGTAATCACTTTGTTCACAGGTAAAGAAAAAGGCAAGTAGTTTTCATGAAGAGCTGAATCTGGGGGTAGGGAAAGTACAGCTATTAAATAAAACAGCAGTAATGCATTGTTTTCATGGGGCCGTGGAAGGGAATGAATAGATTCTATCTGTTGGATTATATATCCCAAACGCTGAAAATCAAAAGGATATTATTTAGACCTTTTCTGTTTGACCTATAAGCATTATCTGACTTCCTTGTACTGGCCATGCTTTATCTCTGATTGTCACCTAACCGAGAAAGGCAAGAGAGAGAGACTGCTTCTCTAATAAGAAGAAATTGCTTTTTGTATATGTAAAAATGCACTTTTTTCCCTTTTTGATTATGGAGAAAAGACTAAAACATTTTTTGAGCTAAGTATGATAAAATATGCTCTCAGGTTCTGGGTTATAGAAACATCTACAAACCCAGAAAAAGTGACTTAATTATGGAATATAGTTATAGTTTATAGCCCATATTTTTCAAAGTGATTTGTAATTTTGTTACCTCAGAACTGATATTTTGTCAAATGACAGCACTATCTTACATAGGCTTTAGCCAGGCAGATATATACCTTTATTCTTCTTTTTACTGCACATGGGGGGGAATCTCAAAATAGGCAACCTAGAGATATCCAAAGGGTGTGCACAGCCAAGTGTTTTGTGGGAAGTTCAGTTTAGGCCTAGTCCAATGGTTCTCAACCTTTTTAGACTTAAGGCAGCACTTGAAAAATGCCAGCTCTTGTTTTTTACTTGTTTTTTGACTACAGAAAAATAATAGAGCAATTCTTCTGTTGCAAAGAATGTAGAAAGGCAGCAATAGGTCAGAATGTTTTTAACACTATGGATTCCTATTTGAAATCTCTGTATTTATCTTTTGAATCATGTTTATACATGTAACACTGTTAACATTGTGTGGCATCTTTTGGCATCCTTGAAAGGATCTCAAAGTACCCCAGAGTTTTGCATCACCCTGAGTGAGAATCACTTTAATACTCTCTGCCCCCTTAAAGGCTTAAGCTACTGCAGCTGTGTCATTAGTGAACCTTAACACAATTGTGATACACCCTGTCCCTGGATGTAGCCAAGTGTGCTCTTGAGACACACTTTTGAGGTGTTCTCACATCTTCAGGGGTGTCCTTTAGCCCAAAACCTTTCTCTGCTGTCTGCTGCTTGACCACTGAGAACAGAACAAGATGCCCCAGGGTCACTTCCCTGATCTATGGTGCTTCACCTTTTTCCACATCAGTTAAGTCTCGCTAACTCTTAGCACATTAGATTTTGCCAGCTATACAAAAATCACACCCTAATCAGAAATATCAGAACATTAATCTGATTTTACCCTGCATCTTAAGCCTAAGAATGCAGCTTCTAATCAGCTCAATAGGTTAGAAAATAGCGCCTGCCTGTAATGTTCATGTCAGGGCCTCTTGCAAATTTTCCTTTCATCCTTATTTACTCAGCCTGCTGAATGAGGGGCTAAAGTCAATCTCTATTTCAGAAAAACTAAAGACCAACACTTTGGGAGTAGACAGAATTGACAATTTATGCCTGATCTGGCCACAGAAAGGGATTTATAGGCATGACCAAACATAAGTGCACAGCAGCAGACTGCTTTAAAAATGCCCAATTGCATGAGGGTTCAGATGAAGACATTTCAAAACAGCGTCTTCTGTAACTTGTGTCTGAGCTGTTTTCAGGGGAGAAAGGGAGTGGAGGGAAGTTGGTCTTCAGTTTTTTTTTCAGCCCCCACTGGAGAGTGGTGCGGGTATATTGGAACCCCAACAAGGTGGAGGGGGGTGCAATTCACCTACCCCACTCTCCAGCATTGGCAGGGAACCCCTAAGACAAGCTCCCTCTGCTCCCTTTCCCCCATCCCATTCTGAAAACAGAGCAAGCTCACTGCGAGGAGCATGCTAGGATAAACTGGCTGCAGTCTCATAGACAGTGGCTAGATTCTCCTCATCTCTGGAATCAACAGTGAACTCCTCTTTGCTCTGGGGGATTGTTGTAAGTCAGAATACATCCTGCAAAGCACATTCTGTTACAGCAGGCAGCCTCACTTCTCTCTGCACCCTGTATCTCAAGGAGAAGGTTAAATATGGTTTCTTATTTGGCCATTTACCTTTTTACATTTACATTTACAGCAGGCAGCCTCACTTCTCTCTGCACCCTTTATCTCAAGGCAAAGGTTAAATATGGTTTCTTATTTGGCCATTTACAACATCATCCAGTGGATTCTTGGGGAGCCTATACTCTGCATATAACTTCTTACCCTTCTGTGACAATTTGCTTACCAGGCCAGACTTTTTTTCTTAATATAACTATGAGCATGAGAATATTTATTTTTTATTTGCTGAATATTTGCTGAATATCCTTTCAGACATAAGGTTACTAATCCAATATCCTAAATACACTGCTTTAATCCTTCCCTGAATAGCCAGGTGTCATTTTTGCCCAGGCCTCTTGTTCTGAAATGTAAATTCATCATTGCCTGGAAGGGTTTGGCTTATGTGTGTCCACAATGACCTGTTTGACTGTTTATTAAACCCATGTCAAATGGTACTTCTCCATGACTTCTCCACGATTACTTTTCCGAAGTGTGAATAACTGAGGAACACTTAAATTAATCAATGCCCTACTAAACAGTTTTTGCCAAAATATAAAAATATATCAAAATTGCACTTATATCAAATACAACAATTCATGAAGACATCATAAAAATTAAGGCTAAATTCAGTTTGATGCTACCAATATGTAGAGACTATACATGCCATATCACTATGTGACAGACCCATGCCTGGCACCACTGCTGACATGCCATGGGTGTGTCCTGCGCCCCAGGGGCCACATCACACCTGACCCACTCACCTTCCATGCCTTCATGTTCAAGTAGATGAACATGTACTTGCCTGGAGGTGGTACAGTGGTTCTCTGAGGGTTCAGGTATAATTGTGGTGGTGTATCTTCTGTGGGGCTCCTCCTCTCCTAC
>NW_017728992.1:113928245-113928504 GCF_001723915.1 Gavialis gangeticus
TCACCCAGCACCTACTCCAGACTCACCCCAACAGGAGCAGATCATCCAGAGCCCTCACCCCACTCCTTTCCACTCTGGCATTGTTGCCACTCTTGTTGATATGTTAAGTATGATGCAGCCTGATCTTCTCCTTGGGGAGACTGATGGGTCTTGAATCCTCATGGATCCAATCACAGCCTTTGACTTTTTAAAAAGGAAAATTAAATGGATAATATAAACTCAAATGGCTCAAACTTGGTAATAAAGCAGGTTAATGATG
>NW_017728992.1:113933504-113936124 GCF_001723915.1 Gavialis gangeticus
GATCTTCTCCTTGGGGAGACTGATGGGTCTTGAATCCTCATGGATCCAATCACAGCCTTTGACTTTTTAAAAAGGAAAATTAAATGGATAATATAAACTCAAATGGCTCAAACTTGGTAATAAGGCAGGTCAATGATGTCTTGCTACACCAAGCTTCCATACTTTCTGAATATGGGTTGCTCCATGGGAGCTTGCATACCCTTCTCATTCCCATTATTGGGCCCCTTGTGCCATTGGCAAGATGCCCTTTCTGTACAAGCCTTTCCTAACTTGGCGCTGTGCCAAGTTTGGCTTTACGTCATGATGGTTACTGCCATGCCCATACTAGGCAAGTGCTCCCACCAGCTTCCTACTAGTACATTCCTGGCCTGCATACACCCCTGATGGACCTGCACTATTAGGAGGCCTCTTTGGGGAGGCTGTCCCCTGTTTCCCCCTGCAGGCTTTCTCAGTTTACTTGCTCATGGCTCCACTGGGCTTGGGTCCCTTGGCATGGCTCCTGGATACGTGCTTGAACCCTGCCACGCTACAGGTAGGGCACTGCCTGGCTCCACCTGCTGGGGTGGCATCCAGAGGTGCACATCCTGCAAAGTGCCTCTGGGGTGCCTCTGGGGTGCTCGCAATGGAGAGAGCACCCATAGTTCCTCCAGGCATCCCAGCTGAGAGACAGTCAGTTTCCCCTCTACCACACAGAGGTTGGCTAGCTGACTACCTGCCACAGGGTGGACATCTGGCACCTCTTCATGCCCTCTAGCAGTGAGGAGAGCATCCAGCTCTTCCCCAGGCACTCTGGCAGGGGTGAGAATGGCCATACCTGCTCCTGGCATCCCAGCTAGTGTTCCCTTCTGCTCCAGTCTCCAGTGGGCTTTTGGCCTGCTGCTCCAGGGCACTGAACAAATCAGTGAAGTGGCTCTAGTAAGTGTGGGGCTGGCTGGCTTGTTTGCAGCCCAGCCACCCATGCTACTGAGGGCAGGTGGGTCATACATATGTCTGTTACACAGTAAAACAAACTGAAGGATATATGTGCGCCATTCCATGAACACCTCAAAATATAGCGGGTTTGTAACAACAGCCTTTCATAGTTGTGGGTCTCTGAGCTATAATACTCAAACTCAAATAACTCAATCGTGAAGAATATGGGAAGAAAAAAATCCAAAAATATATTCAGAATCATCTCATCTTAAGCTACCTGGTCACCCTGGGACAGGTACTGGATTTGAGATCTCCTGAAGGGGGGTTGATTTTACAAAAATGCTTAATATTTGCCCACTGAATTCAATGCACATGCATAAAATTAATCCCATTTGTAAGAAATTGTAGGATCCAAGGTTAATTTGAAATTCTGGCTACATTGAAATCAACGTATCTCTTGTCATTATGCTCTACAAAGCCAGTATATCATCCTTGACATCTTACTTTTAGAAATGTTCTCACCTATGTTTAACTTAGTGTCACAACTATATAGCATAATGTTGCTTATATGAGTAATATTAACATCAATGGCATAACTCATCTGAATAATAATGTATGCTTTTTAGAGTCACATCTTTACATTGCAAATTGTTTTGAATAGGCATTTTATTTTATTTTCTCTGTAAAATGCTATGTACGCTGATAGAATTGCATTATCATTCATTCTTTCTAAAGCTCGGGAACACTAATAATATATTTTGATTATTACATATTTTGTATTATATTTTTCTTGAGTCTAGGAGGTATATCTCTACATCCCTGTTATCCCACTCTAGAATTTTTTTCTTTTCTTTTTTTTTTAAATAAACTTGTACAACACCTACTTTGCTCATAGTCTCTTATATTGATTTAAAAATGAATGTATATGGTAACTTTGTCTTTCAGCTGTTTGTTCATGAGATAAAAGTTAGGGAACAGAAGTGATGAAGGAGGGAGTGAAGCAGAATATGATTTCTATGAGTATAAGCTACTGAACTGCAATAGTGCAGTTAGGGAAACTACCCTTCTAGAAGTTCTCAACATTTTTAGTGTCAAGGCATCCCTTGAAAAATGCCAGCTCTTAGATTTTCCTTTTTTACTTGATTACAGCTTTTCTGTTGCAAAGAACTTAAAGAACTTAGAATGTTTTTCACACGAGGCATTCCTGTTTAAAAACTCTGGGTTTACCTTGTGAATCATGTTTATACATCTATAAGTGCTAACATCATGTAGTACCCCATAGCACCTTTGAAAGGATCTCAAAATCCCCCAGGGTGCCATGGCACCCTTGTTTAGAATCACTGCTCTTGATCATAAATGTAAAGGTGTGACTTGAAAGATATTTACATCATTGCTTTTCTCTATTAATAGCTTAAATTGAATAATGTGTTTCTTTGCAGGGAAGGGAAGGGTGATTGAATTCTAGGGAAAGCCACAGACTGTGAGAGAGGGGAGATGTTGGCTTGGGAGGGACTTAAAGAGAAGAAGGAAGGGACTCCCCTGGGTGTGAGGCAGGGAAATGAGAGTGGGTAAGGATGAGAGGGAATATGGGTAGTGAATGAGGGCGGGCAAGGGAGGCTGGGTCAGACTTGAGAACTATGTCCTGGATGAGAGGCAGCAAGGTGGGAGTAGCTGGGGTGGCATGGATTGTTTTTGAAATTAGGGATAT
>NW_017728992.1:113941124-113951218 GCF_001723915.1 Gavialis gangeticus
TTTGGAAGGACTTCTTTGAGGTGACTTTGCTGGACTTTTTGAAGGGCTCTTGGCTGGGTCAGACTTGAGAACTATGTCCTGGATGAGAGGCAGCAAGGTGGGAGTAGCTGGGGTGGCATGGATTGTTTTTGAAATTAGGGATATTTGAGGGGAGAGCTTGTTTTGTTATATATATATTAGTTTAATATTGTATTCTTTTTCTATATATTGTATTGCCTTTTATTTAGCTTTTGGGGGAAGGACAGCATACAAGTAATAAACACTAAAACACTGCCCTGTGGATGGAGTTCACATCTAATGGCTACCAACATGTAAAGTGATTCATTCAGGGAATTAATGGGCAGGATCTCCCCTGGGAGGCCAGTCTGAGGAGGAAAGGAGGCCAGGAGCATTTTAAAGACATTTTACTGTTGGTGCAGAAACAAACCACCCTAATGTGCAGGAAGGCTAGCAAGTATGGCAGAAGACCAGTTGGGCTTAACAGGGAGCTCTTCAGTGAGCTGAAACATAAAAATGAAGTTTGGAAGAAGTGGAAACTTGGACAAATGACTAGTAAAAGAGTATTGCTTGAGTACAGAAGGATGAAATCAGGAAGGCCAAAGTGCAGTTTGAGTTGGCAGATGCAATTGCAAAGCTTTTGACTCTTATCTTTGAAAACTCGTGGTGATCAGGAGAGGTCTCAGATGATTAGAAAAGGGCAAATATAGTGCCTGCCTTTAAGAAAGGGAAGAAGGTTGAACAGGGAAATTACAGACTGGTAAGCCTTACCTCAGTCCATGGAAAAATAATGGGTGCAGGTCCTTAAGAAATTGGTTTCTAAGCACTTGGATGAGAAGATGATTAACAGGGATCCTGATTTTCGCTCTTTAAAAACTCATATATTCTTTGATAAAAATTACAAATTCTCTGATTAAACCCCCCAAATCCTCATTTTTCTGTGATTAAAATGAAATACCACTGTATATATAAGTATCAGTTGACCACAATGTTTTACTGATATATTTACAATTCTAAAACAAATTGGAAGCCTACCAGTGCCTCAATCACTAAAATAAACTAAATTCTAATTACCTATACATTTTGGCATTTGATTTTGCATCTCTTATCATGGAAAAATCAGAGCTTCCCTTGTGCCCATTGCTCACCAGGACACGGGGTCAGCTATAGTAGTCTCTCCCCACTGCTTTGTGGCACTGAGCAGCCGTGATGTTCTGGTGCCCTGTCCATGCCATTGCCTGTCACTCCCCACCCATGACCCACACCCTTTTAGCCCTGTCAGAAGGGCCCCCAGCTGCTAGGGCTGTGGGGTGAGGGATCCAGATCTGCAATCTCCAGCCCCACCAGCAGCACCGAAACCCTGGCTACCACCTGTGGGAGGTGATGATTGCTGTGGCTGGAGCAGAACCCAGAGCCAAGCTCCCCTTCCCCCAAGGGTGGCATGGATGGAACAGAGCCCATTGGGGGTGGGAGGAGGGAGAGGCAGATGTGGGATGGTGGCTGCAGGCTTGGGGCTCCCTGCCCTGCTGCCCTCCCCTCAGGGGCATCCATGGCCCAGCAGGTGGGACCCAGTGCAGCAGAGCAGGATGGGGCAGGGAGACTTGGTGCCACTGCTGGGAGCCCCATGCAGTAGCAGGGGCACAATTCTATACCACCACTCCTGCTGGTGTCAGGTAGGCAGGGGGCACCTTGCCATAGTGGTGTGGGGTTCCTGGTGGAGGCACTGAGCTTCTCTGTCCCATCCCATTGCCATGTCCCACCTACTGGGCCACAGAGGCCCCTAGGGGGAGGTTAGCAGGGCAGGGAGCCCTGAGCCTTGAGCTGCCAGCCTACATCTGCCCACCACCCCCAGTTCCACTTCAGCCATCCCACCCATGGGGGAGGGGGAGCCTGGCTCCAGGCTCTGCTCTGGCCACAGCAGCCACCACCTCCCATGGGTGGCAGCCAGGGATCAGGCACTGGTGGTGGGGAGGGGGGAATGGGGCTTGCAGAGCTAGGTCCTTGGCCCACACCTGCCCCTGCTGTGCACACAAATCAGGGGGGCACATGCCTCCCATGACCCTCCTGGGAGTATGTGTAGTGGTGGGGAGCCCCATCCCTGTCACCCCCTGGATGAACCACCAATGGCTCCATCCCTCTCCCTGCCTGGGCTGTGCAACTGCACATTCCCACTCAGGCCCAAAGCCCCAGGTCCTATGCACCACCCTGGTTGGGCAGTGCCCCCAGCCCCAGCCCTGCCCAACTCCCTCCCTCCCTCACTATTGGGGCCTCAGTTCCCACCCCCCCCACACACACACACACACTATACTGACCTGTAGGGAGCTGTGGGAGCTGCTGTCATGCTGCTGCCTGGCTGCCACATGCATGTGTACATGTGCCTGGTCACCCTCCTCCCACTCCCCCCATACCTTGCAGGCTGGAACTCTGGTAGATTGCAAGGGGAAATCCACCATTTCCTGTGTTTTTCTCCTTTAAAGGAGAAAACCTGTATTTTAAAAGAGGAAAATCTGCATTTTACCATATTTTTTTATAACGAATGGAAAATCACATCCCTAGTGATTAGGAACAGTCAGCATGGATTCACTAAAGGCAAGTCATGTCTGACCAACCTGATTGCCTTGTATTATGAAATGGCTGGCTCTGTGGATGCAGGGAGAGCAGTGAATGTGATATACCATGACTTTAGCAAGGCTCTTGATACGGTCTCCAACAACATTCTTGCATGCAAGCTAAGGAAGTACAGGTTGAATGAATGAATGGACTGTAAAGTGGATAGAAAACTGACTGGATTGAGCCAGTCTCAAAGAGAAGTAATCAATAGGCTGATGTCTAGTTGGCAGCCAGAACCTAATGGAGTGCCCCTGGTTGTCAGTGCTGGGGCCAGTTTTGTTCAGTATCTTCATCAGTGATCTGGAAAATGGTATGGAGTGTACCTTTAGCAAGTTTACAGATGACACTAAGCTGCTGAGAGTAGTAGATATGCTGAAGGGTAGAGCTAGGATTCAAAGAGACCTGCACAAATTGGAGGAAAGAAATTGACTGAAAAAAATCTCAGGAGGGTTAGTAAGTACAATTGTAAAGTCCTGCACTTAGGGTGGAACAAACCTTTACACTGGTAGAGGTTGGTTAAACAGTAGCTATGCAAAAAGGGAGCTGGGGGTTACAGAGGACAATAAGCTGAATATGAGCCAACAGTGTGCCCTCGTTGTGAAGAAGGCTAACAGAATACTGGGTTACATTAGTGAGATTGTTTCCAACAGATCAAGGGAAGTAATTATTAGTTTCTATTTGGCTCTGGTGAGGCAACATCTGGGGTACTGTGCCCAATTTGGGCCACCCACTACAGAAAAGATGTGGCCAACTCAGAGAGGGCCCAAAGAAAGGCAACGAAAATTGTTAGAGGAGCTGGGCACATGACTAATGAGGAGAGGTTGAGGGAACTGGCCTTATTTAGTCTGGAAAAAAACAGACTGAGGGCAGATTTAATTACAGCCTTTAACTACATGAAGGGTGGTAACAGAGAGGATGGAACTAGACCGTTCTAACTGGTGGCAGGCAACAGAACAAGGAGCAATGATGTCAAGTTGCAGCAAGGGACTTGTAGGTTAGGTATTAGGAAAAACTTTCTCACTAGGAAGATAGTAAAGCACTGGAACAAGTTACCCAGAGAAGTTGTGGAATCTCCATTTGTAGAGGGTTTTCAGAGCTGAGTAGACAAAGCCTTGGGTCGGATGATCCAGTTGGGGATGGTCATGCTTTGAGCAGGGGGTTGAACTAGGTGAGGTTCTGAGGTCCCTTCCAGCCCTAATTTTCTATGGTTCTATGTTCTTAAAGAGAACCTGGATAAAGAAAATTCTAGGCTGAACCATAGACCTTGGCTTCTGATATATTTCTGGAGTTCAAGGTACTGTCTTAGTGTACAAAGCACTCAACCATTTTATTACCCAAGGATCCATCTTGTTATTCTGTTACACATAGACACAGCAGAGATGCATAAGAAGATCAATATAAACCAAGGGAAAGTGAAGACAAGCAAAGACTTGGAAACGTATTCCTCAGGAATATGTCTTGACCTTGAGAATTGCTGTATCCTTCTTCGTTCCTTCAGAGCTTGAAAAATAATCACCTTCTGTGCTGAAAAGTCCATCTTCTGTGACATACATTTAGGGGCCCAGTCTATCCCTTTTAGTACAGCAGTTGAAATATGCTAAAGTCAGGTTCTAAAAGAAGCAGGAGAGGCTGGAGATTGATGAGTGACTCAGTAAAATCTCATGGCATATCTGTATTAAATGTTTGTTGGTGTTGTAGTGTTGTAGCTGCTACTGCCATGGCTATTTTGTGTTAAAGGATATTGCAAAACAAATACTACTTGATCAGTTACATAGTTGCTTTCAGGTGCAAAATGTATTTCCTCAGTGACATGAAGTTAGATAGTTGGTCCAGTAAAAGATGTTACAAAAAATACTCTAGTCTGTGGTAGGGTTGCCCTCCACCCGTCCTTTTTTTTTTTTATATGAGTATCTATTAGTTGATGTTTGTGCAATTAGAAATATGAAGCTAAATGCATCTATCAATGCATCCATTTTAGACTTTATGTTTTCATTATGTGCTTTTGACTTTCTTTTTTTGAGAGCATTCTCTGACTAGGGATAAGCACTAGATCAATTAATATAATGTATTTATATGCAGTGTTCTTTACCATTTATACAAAATAAGTAAAAAATATTCTTTCTGTTTTCAGCGGAACTCTCAGGCTTGCTGTTTATAGGAGATGCAATTCTACAGGTATGGAACACTTGAGCATTTTTCCTTTTTTGTTGTGATTTTTTTTCCTAGAAAGGTAAAGCAATCTCTATTTTATCTTTCTTTTTCCCCTTCCATCACAGATTAATGGAATTAATGTAAGAAAATGCAGGCATGAAGAAGTGGTGAGCTTATATCAATTTTTTAGCCATTGGATTATGGTTATATTTTTCGTTGTTACTCTTTTAAGCAGATGTAGCTTTGCTTCCAAATAACCCTGCCCTTGATTCAGTTTCTTCTTCATAGATTTGGTTTGCTGCCTTCAAAGCAGTTCTCCTAGATTAAAGATGGTTATTTTATGACTACGGAGTTTGGATGTAATCGCTCTTTCTGGCCCATCTCCATTAAATTTCAACAGCAATACTGTTTCCTTGCTATATGAGGTCACCTGAACTTAAAAAGCTTTGTCATCTGCTTTAAACTGGGTGGGAAATGTTCCAATAAAGATTGTTTTTCTCTGTCTTCATTCCGTGGTTATCAGCTTTTAAAGAAGTATTTGGTTCCTCTTTAGTTTAACCGATTCTTGTTAGGGAAAGGCAATGCATTAGGGAGACCCCTTCAAAGAAAAACAGTGTTTATTTGAAAGATCTGCCCTATTGTCTATGTAGGGTATCCTTTATACCCTGTTTCCTTAGTTATTTGTAATCTTCTTTGCTTCATCTTAAGTTGTTTATAAAAGTCAGGAGTTTTCTGCTGTAGAAAAAAGTACTCAGGAATGAGAAGATTACAAAGAGGCTATTCCTAAATCCGAATGAGATCCAGGAAATGTATATCCAGACTTTTAAAATTCTATTGCGGTTGCATGCAAAATATTAGCATATAATTCACAAGCAAAGAAGCTATATATTTCTTGGTATTGTGTTATAAGACCTGTTGTTGAAGATTTTCCATTCATATGCAGACAGCATGCTTGACAGAAATTTGAGATGAGGTTATGATGAAACAGATTAGTGGTGTATGAGAGATTTAGACTGTTTTTCAAATGCCACTTCTCAAGTCTCAGGTTCATGTTTGGTTTTTGTATTGGGGATTTTCATTGGAAATGATGTGTCATCTTTCTCAATATGACTGCCTCTTAAAGAGGCTTAATAATAACTCCCTTCTATAAGCTAACAGTCTTATTTCCTGTATTTGCAAGTTTGGCCCTCCAACAATGATCAGATTTTCATTTTCTTAGAAGCTTTGCTGTAGTCATTTTACCTAAGTTAATGTAATAAATCCCTCAATAAGATCAAAATGATTTTTTGGAATTTCTGGAATGGAAAAAATAGGCTAGTAAAAAGCATATTTATGCCTGCACAAAAGAGTTATTCAGAATAATGGTGATATAATGTCAGTTATTATTTCTGTTGACACAACGATCTAAGTAGAGTTTCAGAAGCAACTTATGCTGAGTTGTCAAACAAATTTATATGAATGTTAATGTGTTGGGTCCTAACTTAATTTTAAAGTCCCCAAATTTTTTTTGTTCTGAAAACATGTTTGCAAACTCAGGTGGGAACTGGTGGGCAGAGCAAGCCACAGGCTGCAGAGGGCATATGTCACTTCAGCAGCTGGAGGTTTCCTTGCCAGGGAGTGGGGAAGAGGTCAGGGGCAATGCCCACCGTACGACAAAGGAAAGCAGGTGTTGAGCTCAGCAGTACTGTGCTTGGGAGTGGGGCAGCAGGTTGACATCCTGGTAGCACAGCAATTTCCCCCCTGCATGCTGTGTGCTGGGCCTGCTGAGACCAACCCCATGCCCCACCTTGGCCCTCCCCATTGTTCCCTGCCCTTCTCCCCTCACCCTCTCCCCTGCTCAATGGCCCAAAACTGCAGGGTTTTTATGCCTGCTGGTAAATTTGTTTTAGATTTTTTTTTTATTTTTTTTTTTTGCAGCAAGCTGCTGCTTAAGGATGCAGCTTAATTACCCATATTAAGCATGGGAAGTCATTAATTCACACTTAATAATGCATGGATTAGTGATGTCCCCAGCCTTAATCAGGGTAACTAAGCCATGGTTTTGGGCCATCTGGCAATCTGCAGAGAAGGGCGGGATGCTGGGTCCCCCTAGCCTATCAGACGTGTGGGTGGGGCCTGCTATGCTGAGCCCACAAAAATGGCAACCAGGTCCAGGATTTGCCCCTGAAATTGGCTGGCTGCCTCCTCAAGTTTGGTAGGCCCCTGCCAATTGCCTATGCAATATGTAAGATTTTGGATATAATATTGCAGTCCTGATCAGTATGTCTTAGTATCCTGTAAAAGACTTACGAAGACCTAACCTATAAAAGATCTTACATAAAATGACAACCCCCCCCACACACACACACAGACATGCATACACATAGACACCAAACCTCCATTATCTTCAGGGATGTGTCGACCACAAGTCCAACCTGTAAAATGCAGGCATGCTTATGGGACAAGAAGCTGCTTTCTTCATGTTTCCCTTCTTTTTTATAATTAATAAAGATTCAGCCTACTTTTGGTTGCAGATACATTTTAAACAAGTGTTACGTGTACATAGTTCAGCAGTGAATAAGTCAGTAACATAATCAGCATAGCTTATTGTATTACAGTGATGATAAATTGGCCTTGGAATCTCATGGAGCTTTACTGATAAATGTACTAGACAAATATTTTTTTTCTATTTAAGTTCTTATTAAACAGTTTAATCAAGTGAGTGTTGCTGTACATAGTATGGACTAATCTGTTCCTACTTCTTTAGTGGTGAATTTTGGTGGCTTGACAACCTTGGAGATTAAAATTATCCATTTATGAATATAGACGGCACAATATGTAGTGGTGCAAAGTTCATACTGAGCAAATAACATAAGCACTGGAAAATCGATGCTTGAGGAGGACAGGTAAAATTGTCTAGTAGTTAGCCCTGTAGCCTATGACTTGAGAGACCTGTATTTAGGTTTTTGCTCTGGCACAGACTTACTGTTGTATATCATGGGAAAGTTATTTACTCTGCTCCAGTTCTCCTCCTGTAGCATTTGTCTGATTCACAAAGAAATTATAAGGATAAATATATTAAAGATTGTGAGGTATTCAGGTGATATAGTGTCAGGCCATATTAAAACTTAAGATAAACAGGTTCACAATACAGTTTGGGAGGTTCGCTCAAGAATACCCTGCAGAATGATCATTAGAAAGCCCTCCAGCAAGGTTGGAAATACAGCTCCAAACCCTCAGTCTAAGTCAAAGAGAGAGAAGTCTTGAACTTGGGGCTCCCAGCTCCTTTTAATTCATTTCTGAATTTAGCCATTTTCTTTTATGCAAAAGAACCCCCGAACACGTGTGTCCTAATCCGAACTGCCACTGAACTCTTACTATGTTACAGTGGAGTAGCCATTCAGCCTTTCCATACTTCTCTTTCCTTACCTCTGTAGATGCTGTGAACTTCAAAAAATGCTTCTAAAGATTTAGTTGCTAGAATAATATGATGCTACCTAAGTGCAAACTGTCATTATTCAAATACATGCCTTGGAAAGCATCTGTGGAATTCAATATCTGAGTAAATCTAACACAAAAGTAAATGAGAACACAATCAGATGCATAGATAATGCGTCTACATGTTAATTTGCTGTGGCACCAGTTTACTTGCTAGTAAATTACTTGCATGTAAACAGTGATGGACAAGTGTCTACACATGCAGGGAAGTGGGACAAGATTTGCTGACAATCTGCTCCCACTTCCTGGAGCCCTGCAGTAGGCTCCTGCTACCACAGGAGAAAGCTCCAGTCTCCACCTGCAGCTGCCAGCAGCTGCCAGCCCTCTTCAAAAGGCAGCTCCACTCTCTGCTCTCTGGCTAGCAACTTCCCTGGCCAGAAGCAGCATGCCCAGTGCAGGCACAGCATATGGCAGCACTCTCCTCACTGCCTGTGCCTCCCTGTGCTATGGCTGTTCCAGCTAATGCCCTTGGCAGTAACAACCAGTGCCCTGGGCTCCAGCTGGCCCACTGTGCTGACCACCACCTGGCCCATGGCCATCTGGCACCTCCCAGCACCCCCCATGCAATGACCACCTGCCAGGCTACCACATGCTGTCCCAGGGCCACTGCTTTCTCAACCCTGTCTGCCTGGCTGGACCCTGGCAGGGATGCCAATGATGGGCTCCAGGATGCCACCACTGGGGCTGCCATCACTCTCCTGGGCCTCCAGCCCACTGACTTTGGGCCTGTTGGGCCAGTCAGTACTAGTGGCAACATGTTTTCCAGCACACCTAGGATGACTAGCAGTGGCTGGCGGGCTTCAGGATGACTCAGGCCATCTTCTGGGAGCTCCTGGAGTGACTTCACTCAAATCTGAAGCAGCAGGGCACCAGCATGCAGCTGCCCCTCCCTGCAGACAGCCACCTGGCCCTAGCCCTGCTCGAGATGCCTATGCTTGCAGTCTGCAGTATGTTGGCCACCTGTTTGGTATGGGCAAGGCCACCTCTGGGGAGGCCATCCTGGTGGTATGTGGTGCCCTCCAGGATGTGCTGGGGGACACCTTGCTATATATATATGACTACCTGGTGGTGGTGGTGGTGGGGTTTCATGCCCTAGAATTCCCCTAGTGTAGTTTATGGGACACACATCTCCATCACCTGCCTGCCCCATGGAGACCACCCCTATTACAGCCAGAGGGGCTTTCACTCTGTAGTGCTTCAGTCCATTGTGGACCACCATGGGGCCTTTACACACGTGAGCACCAGCTGGGTGGGGAGGAACCAAGATATCTGCATCTAGAGGAACCCCAGCCTCATGGGCCTGGTGGAGAGTGGGCACTTTGCACCTGCAACTGTGTGCCATGGTCATCCCATCCCTCCCCATCAGGGCCCCCACCTACCTCCTCCTGCCCTGGCTCATGCAGCCCTACACTGGCCACCTGGCAGTCTAAGTTTAACTGCTGTCTGGGCCAGCCCTGCGCCCTGGTGGAGTGTGGCTTCAGCTGCCTCAAAGAATGCTGTTGCACCCTAGCCATTGGCCTCAAGTTTGCCAAGGACAACCTCTCCTGGGTCATCATTGTGCCATGTGACCCATTCTGTGAGACATAACATCCATGAAGCCCAGGGGGAGCTATTCCATGAGACTTGGGCAAAGGAGGCACAGTGCACTGAGGACACCTGGAAGTGGGAGTACCACCTGTGGCAACAGTGGCAGTGGCAGCAGTGGCTCCCCCTTGCCACAGTCCCAGGAGAGCAGTGCACTCACCAACAGGGACCAGGCCACCAGGTGCAGGAAGTGCAGGCTCCCAAATGTAGCCCCACTG
The DNA here is from genome assembly GCF_001723915.1 of Gavialis gangeticus. Lineage (NCBI taxonomy): Eukaryota > Metazoa > Chordata > Crocodylia > Gavialidae > Gavialis > Gavialis gangeticus. The sequence continues at coordinate 113,951,162 of NW_017728992.1, forward strand.
CACCACCACCCCCAGCCCCCCAGCCCCCCCTGCCTACATCCAGCACCACACTCACCT
>NW_017728992.1:113951457-113955131 GCF_001723915.1 Gavialis gangeticus
CCTGCCAGTGGGGGCTAGGGCACTGGGTGTGGAATGTGTTGACGAACCACCTCTTCCAGCACTCATCGCTCTAGCCCACCTGCACTGCTGCCCACAGACCCCCCACGCCCCCTGCCCACCCTTAGCACCATGCTCACTGCAGACACGTCTCCCAAAAACAAGTTTTTATTCCCCTTACATCAACCAGAGCCCCCTCTCCCCGCCTCCAACAAACAGAGCTCCCTTCCACCCCATTAAAACTTTGTAGGATGGTCCTTTATGTGCTATTATGGGGTAGGAGGCCATGGAGTGGGGGTCCCTAGGGGGCAAAGCCTGGGAACAGGCAGCCAGCACCCCAGCCTCTGACTGTTCCTCTGCTGCTGCACACACCACAGCAGGTGGGGGCCTCATGCAGGGGCAATGGCATCCAGTGCTCCACTGGTGAAGGCAACTCCCCTTCTGGCAGGGAGTGTCCAGAGCCAGCAGGACCAGTGTGTGGTCCTGGCCCACTGCAGAGAGCTCTGGCTCTGTGCCCACATGGAGCCAAGGTGAGTGGTGGGGCTGGGCCCAGACACAGGGGCTGGGTGGCACTGGACCCAGGGCAAGGTCCAGGACAGGGTCTTCTGATTGCTGGAGGTGGCACAGGACCTCCTCCCAGGCCTAGGTGGGGGCCTGCTGTTGAGCAATGGGTGGTTGCCAGGAAGCGTGCAAAGCTAGGGTCAGAGACCAGGCAGTGGGCAGCATGAAGGTGACTGCCAGGGCTCGGACAGTGTCCAGTACCTGGCAGTCATTATCTGTGGCCTGAACTGCCCGGGCCAGGAGAGAGTTATTCTCCCACAGTGCCTGCACCGGCTCACACTCCAGAGCCAGGCGCTGCATCTGGAACTCCCTGTCCACCCAGTCCTGTGCCTCCTTGTGCCAGTTCCATGTTTCCTCATATCAGTCTAGCTGGTCTTTATGGGTGAGGTCGTGTGGCCACCACCTGTCCTGGCAGGCCATGTCCTCTGTCTACTGGGCACAAGTATCCACCAGCTAGTCCTCCAACACTGTGATTAGGCTGTCCAGGATAAGGGTCCTGTCCAGGGTCCTCCTCTGGCAGAGCCAGAGGATCCACAGGGACCTGGCTATGGGTATCGGCAACTGTGGGCCAGTTGTCAACAGTGACCTCCCCCTGCATGCAACTGTAGGCCCTGTAGACCCATGGAAAAGAAGCTGTTTGTGTGAGTGTACAACATTTCAGAGATAAGATGCTCTGTACCAGGGGCCATGCAGTGTCCAGCCTCATTTCAGGGATTGGGCATGCACGGGTGCCCAGGGATCATGTCAGGCAGGCAGGCCAGGGTCCAGCTGGCCACCAGCTGATCCCCCATCTCTGCTTATTCCCCTGGGGACAGTGGGTCCCTGGGTGCTGACCACAGGCAGTCTGCCTCCCCAGCTCTGTTCCCAGGTAGGGATAGGCCAGGTTCCTGGCAGCACCTGCTAGCACAGCTCCAGACCCCCACCTCTTGCAGGCCAACCTCCCTGCTGTGCTGCCACTCAGTCTATTGTATCTGGGCTTGAAGGGTGCTGGGCTACTGGATGAGGAGCTGCCTGCATCACCCCCACACAGGTGGCCTTTCTGGGGAGGTGTTCCAGGGCCAGCCCTCCCCCATGCTGTTGCTGTGCCCTGAATATGCATGCCCCTGCTTGTACACACCTCAAGCAGTGTGCAAGGAGATGTTTGCATGGGCCAAGGGGTGCCTGACCCAATATGCCCTGCTGCTGCTGATGGCCATGGTGTCCTGGGAACACCTGCACACCTGGCAAGGGACCCTGAGCTATGATGGTATAGGGGCAAGCCTGGGTTGCCCTGCAACCTCCACTGCCGCCTGGAGGGCTACCTGTGGCTGTACTACAAGTTCCTGCCCCCCACAGCTGAGGAGAACATCACCGCTAGCATTGATGTGTTCCTCAGCATGTGAGAGGCCTGTGCCCATCTAGCTGTGGGGACACAGGCTGCTCAATAAAGTTTTGCACTGTCTTCTTTCTCCTTGCATGCTGTGGGGCCCAGGGATTGTGACCAGGGAGGGTAGACAGGGGCAGGTGCAGGAGCACAGAAGACCCTCCCCCAGTGTGGGGCTTACCACATGGCCAGGGTTGGCATGGTTGGTGGCTGCACATGGTCACAGCTGTTGGCAATAGTGTGCAGCTCTGGGCAATGTCCTCGGATGGTGGAGCATGCAGGCAGGTGCCTGGCCAGGGACCTCTCCTGGGAAGGAACAGGTGCTGCTTGTGGCCAGTGGTGTCATGGCTGGCTATGACTCATTGTGGGGGCTGGAGCCACAGAGCTGGCATGGCAGGCACTGGCCTAGGCTTCCTGAGATGCTGGTAGAGGGTGCAGCCAGGGAGCTCGGCAGGCTGGGCAGTTGAACACCCAGGGCCCCCCTTCCCCCAGTGGTGTGCCACCGTGGGTGCCAGACTGGGGCAGGGGCGTGGGAAGGCCACCTGTGCTGCCGTAGATGTCCTGTGCTGTCCTGGGGTGTGAGGATGTCCATCAGTTGCCACCAAAAAGGCATGGACTTAGGGCAGGGAAAGCACTTATTCCAGGTTCAGGGCCACTTACCAAGTTTTGGCAAACTGTCATGGGCTGCACAAGTAGCTCAACCCCTTGACAAGTGCCCCGCCCCCTGGTCACCATCTTGTGACCGGAAGTCCCACCCCCTAACCCCTCACATTTGTCATCAGAAGTCTGTACCTTGCCCCCAGAAGTACTCATTTCAGCAAGGGGTCTTGCCATCTTGGAACCAGAAAAATACAAAATTATATTCTTAAAAGTGAACATCTACAGGGGTTGTCACCTGGGGGGTCATGTACCCCTAGAGATACTTGGACCAGTCCTAGAGGGTACATGCGGGTGGGCGGAAATGGAGTGCCACCACCTCCCAAGAGGACAGGGTAAGGGCAGCAGTGCCCCTCTGCAGGGTGGGGAAGCTCGCATGCAGCAGCAGCCAACACCATACACCAGACCAGTGAGGTTCCCTGCCTCACAGAGGGATGCCACTGCCCTTACCCCAGCCTGGTGAGCTTCCCCACCCAACCTTAGCCCTGCTCCACGGAGGCGGCAGCACTCCATTCCTGCCTGTCCACTATCCCTGCCTCCCTGCTTGGTGTCCAGCTGCATGCTATCTCCCTCTCCCACTGCATTTGGCATCCAGTCACACGTGTAACCTCCCTCTCCTACTCGGCATCTGGCCACCAGAGGTACTTAGACTAAAAAGGGTTGAAAACTCCTGATCTACAACATTCATTAATTGGATTTCAAAAAATATTTTTGTCCTGTTATACATGTGTTTGTGTAGTGTAGACAGAGGTGAATGCACAATAGCTTAAAATGAATTTTACTCTTGTATGTTGTTAGGGAGTATAGGTTTGTGGGGGGGTTGGGTATGTGAGGGAGGGTGTGGGTATATATGTCTTTGGGGGCTTGATGGGGTGGGGTGGGGTGAGGGAGCATGTGGGTGTGTGTATGGACATGTGGATGGTATGCAGTTTGTGGGGAGATGTGTGTGTGGGAGAGTGGCTAGGGTGTGTAAAGGGGTGTGAGTGTTGCTGTCTGCATGTATGGCAGTGTGACAGAGGGTGTGGGTGCATGTGTATGGTGGGATGTGCATGTGGACCTCACCTACGAACACATGCATGCGCGCGCACACACACAC
>NW_017728992.1:113955947-113957608 GCF_001723915.1 Gavialis gangeticus
ACACACACACACACACACACACACACACTGCCCCTCCCTACACACATACACATACACATACAAACACTCTGTCCTTCCCTACATACACACACTCCATCCTGCTCTGGGCCCTGGGGTACTGGTGTGGCCCTGTGCTCCCACAGTCTGGCAATGCATTCAGGAGCCACGTGGTGCTGGACGCAGTGTGGGAAGAAAGGCAGGGAAATGACCAGGGGTGGGGAAGGGCTGGGCTGCCCGGTCCTGCTGTGGGTTCCCCCCTGGGCCCTACTGCCCCTGTCTCCTGTAATCTTTGACAGGCAGCCAGGAGCCAATAAATATTAATTTACTAAATTTTGGGGCACCCTGTGGGCTGGATAGAATGGCCTGGTGGGCCAGATGTGGCCCACAGGCCATATTTTGCTTGCCCCTGACATAGGGGCACTCACCAACTGATGTTCATGGTTGGTGATGGCAACTCACTGTGCGTGCAAGGCCTTGATCTTTATGCAGCACTGCCGTGCTGACCAGTTGTGCCTGTGCTCCTACATCTGGCCTAGCAGGCTTTCATAGGTATGGGCATTGGAGTGCCCACCCTACTCAAACTAGCACTGCACCTCCACCTTGTCCCACAGTGCCATGAGGTCTTCAGTCTCCTCCTGCAACCAGCTGGGGCCCTGGGTGGTGGATATGGACATAGACATGGGTGTTGGCAATGACAAGGCTGTTGTGGGTCCTGCACCAGCTCTCTGGATTTCTGCTGCTGGGCCTGGGCAGCTGCTTGCAGCACCCAGTGCAGGGACCTGGCAAAGAACTGAGAGCTATGCAGCAGAGGCACCCATAAGATCAGGGCAGGCTGATAGGAGTGGGCTGTGGGCAGTTGGAGCTAGCCCTGGCAGCTAGAAGCTCCCTGCAGCTGGGCCTGGCAGGCTTGGCTGTAGCTTGCACCACTCTGCAGACCTGGATGCCATTTGTGTGGCAGTTGCATTGCAATGCCAGGCAGCCACTCCAAGGTGCAGGCAGGATGGGGCAACTGGCCTGTGGCCTGCCTAGAGGGACTCAGGGGCCTTGGGTGTCCTCAGGATCCCTGCTGGTGTGCCCCAGGACTCAAAATACCTACAGGCTTTTAAAGGCCTCAGGCAGGGGCTGCCATAGGGGCAACCCACCCCTAGGATCAGGAGAGTCTCTCAGCCCAGAGTCCTGGAGCTATCCTGAAGCCAGCCCTCTTGCAGCAGGGCTGACCTGGGAGCAAATTTGTTCCCAGGTCATATCTACATGTATGTTACTGTGTAGTAACTAATAACAAGTAAATCTAATATCTGCATTTGCAATTCATGATTAAGGGTTTTTACTGTGCCCTAAGCATATACATGTGTAGATGCACACACTTAATGCAGAGTAAACTATGCTACTATGCAGCTAAGTGTCTCGTGTAGATGCAGACTTTTGCAGCCATTTTCTTAAATACTGCCTATGTTACAAAGAAATCCTATATGTCAAAGAGATGCTTGGACTTTGTCTATGGTAATGGTTTCAAAACTACAATAGTTAGTAATTAAAATTATATTCTTCTTTCATAGAATCATAGAATCAATGAGTTGGATGGGACCTAGACAGATCATCTAGTCTGACCCCCTGCCATGGGCAGGAAGGAGCACTGGGGGTGGCAGGGGTCATAATACCCC
>NW_017728992.1:113957730-113961618 GCF_001723915.1 Gavialis gangeticus
TGGCCATTGTTCCTGGTGACTCCAAGGGGGGCCCTGGTGAACAGACTTTCCCTGAGTCCCTGCTGGTGACCCCTGATAAAGTTGTAGGCAGCCACAAGATGCCCCCTCAGTCTCCTCTTGCGGAGACTGAAGAGATTCAGGTCCCTCAGCCTCTCCTCATAGGGCTGGCCATGGAGGCCCTCAACCATATGAGTGGCCCTCCTCTGGACCCTCTCCAGGTTCTCCACATCCTTCTTGAAGTGCGGTTATTCTTTAAATAACATGAACTATAATTGGTACCGTGTAGCAAAGTCTTTATGACTGAATTTTTTCTTGTTATTAAAAATAGTGAGCTCACAATTATTTTTAAATAAAATGATTATTGAATGCTTCTGTCACCTGTTTCCCAAAAACTTTATTTATAGAGTAAACATATTTTGGTTGTAGCCTTCTACTGGGAGTCTGAAAGCTTGAATTCTGTTCCAAATTTGTGTGTGTGTGTGTGTGTGTGTGTGTGTGTGTGAGAGAGAGAGAGAGAGAGAGAGAGAGAGAGAGAGTCCATCCCTTGGGCAAATCATATAATTCTCCTGTGTTTGTTTCTCTGTGGATGAAGAGGAAATAAGCAGGTTGTTATGAGGCTGAATTTAGTAATGGGTTTAAAGTCGTTTGAGATGTTTTCCTGGAAATGATATCTACAGAAAAACTTTGTTAATAATATGCCATGTTAGTATGACTAAAAGTAGAGTAACTGTCTTTCACATATTAAGTCATCAATATTTGTGCACTGTGTTACATAACTCAGAATAAAAGCATGTGACTGTCTCGCCTGATCTCATGTAGTCATATTTTATTGTATAGAAGGCATGTAAACAAAAAGTTCTTGCAAAGTAGAATCCTGAACACAGGACAGTAATGAACCATACATTGTAAATAATAAATAACTTTATCAGGGGCATGACTTAGGTATACATTTTATTTTAATAAATGGTCAAGACCCCCTTCTCCCTCAATATGGCTGTTGTTTTCACTTGAAGCATAATCAACAACAATCTTAAATGTTTCAATAATTATTTTGAAATAAATGACAAACTAGAGAGGCTTCAAATGGTTGTTAATGATTTCTTTTATTTTATTCTGTGTTGTAGAAAATCACTTTTGAAGAATATATCCTAAAATGAATAATCTTGTGTGTGTTTCTTTGACTGCTTTTCAATCCAGTCATAGCTGTGTATTTTAATTGCACTTTAACTGGTGATTTTGTGCCAGTCTCAGTAGTCTGCTATTCTTTCCATACTCCCATTAATATTGTGCTATTAATCTTTGTTACGTCTACAATATAATTTAAATTTTCTCAAGATAATTGTAGTTACCAAGAACTGGTTTTTGATAACATATCTCTTTCCAGTGTTATTAGCTAACCTGAATTGGATTGCCACAATAATAGATGTACATTGCCAAAATAATTATTTTTATTGCATAACTTGGAAAATATCTTCAAGAATAAATTAATCAATTTATTTTAGTGTTCATGTAAGTGAGGGACAGATAGCATTTGTTACAGTAAAGTGTAATATCAGTACAGGCCTGGATGAACTTCATCCAAGGGTGCTGAAGGAACTGGCCAGTGTCATAGCAGAGCCACTGGCATGGTTGTTCAAGCACTCATAGTGCTCTGGTTAGGTCCCAGAGAACTGGAAAAGGGCCAATATGGTCCCTATTTTTAAGAAGGGGAGGAGGGAAGAACCAGGAAACTATAGGCCAGTTAGTCTCCTCTCTATCCTTGGGAACACTCTGTAAAAACTCATTGAGGATCACATTTGTGGGAGCCCAACAGGGGAAATAATGCTGAAAGGAAATCAGCACAGATTCATTGAGAGTAGATCCTGCTTGGCTAACCTTGTTTCTTTTTATGACCGAGTCACAAAATGCTTAGACGCAGGAGTCGAGGTAGATGTCATCTACCTAGATTTTAAGAAGGCCTTTGATACAGTATCACGTTCTGTTCTCATAAATAAACTGACAGGCTATGATGTAAATGTTTACAAGGTTAGGTGGGTGGCAAATTGCCTTAGGGGTTGCACTCAGAGAGTGGTGGTGGATGGGTCGATATCGACCAGGAAAGATGTGGGCAGTGGAGTCTGGCAAGGCTTGGTCCTTGGATTGGTGCTATTCAATGTCTTCATCAGTGACTTGGATGAGGGTGTGGAGAGCACTCTGTCCATATTCACTGATGATATCAAATTATAGGGTAAAGTTAAAGTTAGTTATGGGTTAAAGTAACAGTTGTCTCCAAGATGAACATAAGTTATCAGTGTAATGATGTGATCAACAAGGCTAACCGCACTTTATTATGCATTAGCATATGCATTCAAAACAAGTCCAGGGAGGTGATGCTTCCCCTCTATGCAGCACTGGTCAGACCACAGTTGGAGTACTACATCCAGTTTTGGGCACTGCACTTCAAGAGGGATGCGGAGAATCTTGAGAAGGTCCATAAGAGTACCACTCATATGGTCAGAGGCCTGCAGGCAAGGCCCTACGAAGAGAGACTGAGGGACTTAGATCTCTTCACCCTTTGCAAGAGAAGGCTGAGAGGTGGTCTTGTGGCTGCCTGTAAATTCATCAGGGGAGGACAGCAGGGAATAGGAAATGCTCTATTTACTAGGGCACCCCCTGGAGTAACTAGTAACAATGGCCACAAATTGACGGAGAGCAGATTTAGGTTGAACATTAGGTAGAACTTCTTCATAGTAAGGGTTGCCAGAATCTGGAATGGGCTTCCAAGGGAGGCTGTGCTCTCCCCTACCCTGGGGGTCTTCAAGAGGAAACTAGACAAGCACCTAGCTGGTGTCATTTGACCCCAGCACTCTTTCCTGCCCTGGGCAGGAGCTTGGACTCAATGACCTACTGAGGTCATTTCTGACCCCAACATGTATGAATCTATAGTACATTGTGCCCTAATAGCTGTTTTTACTCTCCTTTTGTTTTTGAACTATGAGTTGCTTTTCACTAGAGACAACTGATGATTCTGTGGTGGTTTTGTGATGCAGATCATTAGATTCACTATGTTTGTTTCTTGGTTTACATAGATATTTTACTGCATAGACTGTTCCTTTTTATTTCCCCCTGAGAAACTATTTTTTCCCCTCCAAAGACCATTTTTGGACGTTTTTCCTTTGTAATTACATTTCTTAATTTTGTTTTGTGCCAGGGACTTCATCTTTATTTGTCTTACTATGCATAAACATAATATTATAAAAGTAGTAGTAGAGCATAAAAAGCCAATGACATTAAATATGAATATGTGTGTGGCTTAAGTTTGAAAATGCACAATCAGTTAGTTTCAGGTATATATTCTTTCCATGAAGCAAATACTCCATAATAACCAAGTGGTAAAAAGAGCATTATTGTTTTTGGACTCTATCTGTATTTTTTAGATTTCATAGATTTCATAGACGTTAGGGCTGGAAGGGACCTCGGAAGATCATCGAGTTCAGCCCCATGCCCGAGGGGTAATAGTATCCCAGCAAGATAAGCATCCAAATTTCTCTTGAAGGTGTTCAATGTAGGTGCTTGAACCACCGCTGGTGGTAGGCTATTCCAGACCTTGGGGCCCGGACAGTGAAGAAATTCTTTCTTATGTCCAGCCTGAAATGGTCTTGCAGGAGTTTATAACCATTTGACCTTGTCATCCCTTGGGGTGCTCTGGTGAATAATCATTCCCCCAGATCCTGGTGAACACCCTTGATAAACTTACAGGTGGCCATCAGATCACCCCAAGCCTGTGCTTTTCCTATCTAATGAATCCCATAGCTCTTAGCCTGTTGTCGTAAGCTCTGTTTTCCTGACCTCTGATCATGTGCGTGGCTCTCTGCATTCTCTCAAGCTTCTCCACATCCTTTTTGAATT
>NW_017728992.1:113962753-113964542 GCF_001723915.1 Gavialis gangeticus
AATGCAATTTAACAAGGAGAAATGCAAAGTGCTGCACCTCAGGAAGAAAGATGTCCAGCACACCTACTGCATAGGAAATGACCTGCTCGGTGGCACAGAAGTGGAAAAGGATCTTGGAGTCCTAGTGGACTCCAAGCTAAACATGAGTCATCAGTGTGAAAAAAGTCATCAGAAAAGCTAAATGCACTTTATCAGGCATCAGCAGATGCATGACAAACAGAACCAAGGAGGTGATACTTCCCCTCTCTTGGGCACTGGTCAGACCACAGTTGGAATATGCATGCAGTTTTGGGCACCACACTTCAAGAGGGATGTGGATAACTTGGAGAGGGTCCAGAGAAGGGCCACTCGTATGATTAAGGGCTTGCAGGGCAAGCTCTACGAGGAGAGACTAGGGCACCTGGACCTCTTCAGCCTCTGCAAGGTTGAGAGGCGACCTTGTGGCTGTCTATAAATTCATCATGGGGGTGCAGAAGGGAATTGGTGCAGCTCTACTCACCAAGGTGCCTCTGAGGGTTACAAGAAATAATGGCCATAAGCTAGCAGACAGCAGATTTAGACTAGACATTAGGAAGAACTTCTTCACAGTTAGCGTGGCCAAGGTCTGGAATGGGCTCCCAAGGGAGGTGGTGCTCTCCCCTACCCTGGGGGGTCTTCAAGAGGAGGTTGGATGGGCTTCTGGCTTGGGTCATCAGAACACAGCACTCTTTCCTGTCTATATAGGGAGTTGGACTTGCTCATCTATTGAGGTCCCTTAAGACCCTAACATCTATGAATCTATGTGTAGAACGGGAGAATGACGTCCCAGGATTTGCTTAAGAAGCATCTATTCATACAAGCCAGTGTTTTGCTCACTTTACTAGCTACAGCATCCCATTGAAGGCTCATGTTCATCTTGTGGTCAACCATGACCCCAAATCCCTTTATCTGTAGTGCTAACCAGTGTAGCACTGTTGAGCCTATAAGGATGCTGAAAGTTTTTCCTCCCAAGGTGGAGAACCTTTTATTTTTTGGTGTTAAACACCATCAGATTCACATCTGCCCATTTCCTGAGCCTGTCAAGGTCATCCTGGATCACCCTCCTGTCCTCAGGTGTGGATGCTTTACCCCAAAGTTTGGTATTGTCAGCAAACTTGGCCAGTCCGCTTCTGACTCCAATGTCCACATCATTAATGAAGCTGTGGAACAATATAGGTCCAAGGACAGAGCCTTGGGGGACCCCACTGGTCACCCCTCTGGTTCCTACCATGGAGTCAATTCCCCAGCCAGTGGATTGTGGTGAACCTGAGACTGCAGTTGGCCATTTTTGCCAAAAGGTGATCATGGGATACCAGATCAAAGGCTTTGTTGAAGTCAAGATATATGACATCAATCTCCTCTCCCTTGTCCAGGTGATAGGTCACCTGGTTGTAAAAGGAAATAAGATTGGACAAGCAATACCTACCCACAACAAACCCATGCTAGCTATTCCTCAGGATGTTACCGTTGGTCAGTCTGTTAAGGATGGCCACTTTAATAATCTTTTCTAAGACCTTCCCAAGGATAGAGGTCAGGCTCATGGGCCTGTAGTTAGCCAGATCCACTTTCCTCCCTTTCGTGAAAATAGGCACCACATTGGCCTTCTTCCAATCTTCAGGCACTTCACCAGAGTGCCAGGAGTTCTTGAAGATCCATGCCAAGGGCTGAGCTTTAGTGCTAGCCAGCTTCTTGAGTACCCTGGGGTGTAGATTGTCAGGGCCACCTGACTTGAAGGTATCCAGCTTCTCTAGGTGTTCCTTCACGAGATCAA
>NW_017728992.1:113969542-113974903 GCF_001723915.1 Gavialis gangeticus
GGCTGACTTGAAGGTATCCAGCCCCTCAAGGTGTTCCTTCATGAGGTCAGCATTGATGGAGGGCAGGGAGTCTCCCTCACCCAGACCTCCCTGTCCTGTAGTGGGCATGGGCATCCCATGGGACTGATGAAAGACCGACGCAAGGTACCCTTTTAATAGGCTGGCTTTTTCCTGGGTGTCAGTTGTCAGTTGTCCCATCTGGTTCAGCAGGGGTCCAAAGTTGCCCTTGCTTTTCCTCCGGCTCCCCACATATCTAAAAAAAGGACTTTTTTTTTGTCCTTGATACTTATAGCTACTTGGAGTTCTGTTGCAGCCTTGGCTTTCCTGCTTTACTCCCTGCAGGACCAGACCAGTGCAGAATATTCCTCCTTGGAGGTGGATCCCATCCTCCATCCTTTGTAGTGCTTTCTTTTTAGCTGCAGGAGGTCTGCTAGTTCCCTGGAGAGCCAAGGGGGCTGCTGTGCCCTTTTACTGCCTTTCCTCAGAGATGGAATAGAATTAGCTTGTGCACCAATAATTGCTCCCTTGAGGAGCAACCACTCTTCCTGAACTTCCCTCGCCTTGGGGTCATGGTCCCTTAGGGCCTCACCAACAAGCCTTCTGAGCTTGTCAAAGTCAGCTTTCCTGAAGTCAAGGACTTCTGTATTGCTGACTGACTTGCCAGCTTTATGGCAGATGGTGAAGGTGATCAACTTGTGATCACTGTCACCCAGCTTCCCATTGATCATTAGGTTACTGATTAGGTGGTCCCTGGTTGCCAATACCAGGTTGAGCAGTGCTTTCCCTCTTGTTGTCCTGTAGACATCCTGTGTTAGATAGAGGTCATCCATGCATGAGAGAAAGCTTTGTGACTGCTCAGATTTATCCGAGCACTCTTCCCATGAGATTTCTGGGTAGTTCAAGTCTCCCATGACAGCCATGGACCTGGAGCATTCAGCCTCAACCAATTCCTTGGCAAACTCCTGGTCAAGCTCTTGACTTTGGGTAGGAGGTCTGTAGTAGACTCCAACCATCGTGTTCCCTGTGCCATGTTCCCCACAGATTTTCACCCAGAGGGTCTCCAGCCATCCACCCTGGTCACCAATATCAGCTTGCAGGGACGCGTAGCTCTCCTTGACATAGAGAGCTACGCCCCTTTTGTCTACTCGATCTCTCCTGTACAGGGTATAGCCATCTATACCCATGGTCCAGTCATGGGTAGAGTCCCACCAGGTCTCTGTTATTCCTATGACATCATAATTATTTGCATTAAGCAGGAGGACAAGTTCCTCTTGTTTATTTCCCAACCTCCTGGCATTTGTGTACAGGCAGGCAAGTGTCCTCTTGGGGGCCCTTGCCTTGTCCACAGATTGTACCAGGGCTGGGGCAGGGGTGGGCTCCCTTAAGTGCCTTGGCCTGCCAGCTTTGCAAGGGTTGCTCAGTACACCAGTAGTGGTGGTGGTCCCCCGGCAGGATTAGTTTAAAGCCCGGTGGAGCAGGTCAGCCAGTCTGGCTGAGAAGACCCTCCTCCCCAGCAGAGCGAGGTGAAGACCATCCCTTTCCAGCAGCTTTTGAAAAGGAAGAACAATTAACAGATTCAAAACAAAAATAAAATAACTACAAAAAAGATGTTGGGAAACATTTTCTCTACATGAAGCAATTAACATTCGTCATAATCCCCTTCAAAGATCAACATTTACCAACACACAGTATATTGTAGTATCTGAAATAAAAACACAGTAATTCCCCTTTAGAAATGGGTGATGATGCATTATAGATGTTTCTTCACAGCAATCACCAGTAAATATTAACTTATAAGAAGTGACACTGTATTAATCGTGACTGGACATTGAGCCACAGAAAGTAGAAGGAGTAAAGAGATAGGTGCTGTAGCTAACCAAAAGGAACCACAGATATGAACAATGTGCAAAGATGTGGCATGTGTGCCTGCACAAATGGGAATTAAAAAAAAAATGTCCCTGGCTGCTGCTCCCATGGTGTGGTGTATTCTACCCGGCCTCATCTGGGTGTGAAGGCCTGGAGTGGGAGAATGCACACCCACCCCTACAGTACTTCTCCCATACCTCCCTTTTAATAATTCTGGTTCTGCCCATAGCAGTATGTGATGTTATGATTCATCTTTTGTAATGTTACCATATCTCTATGCTACATATTTAAGAGGAATAGGTTTTGGAAACAGTCTAAAAAGATAAGATTTCAGGAAAAAAAAACAACCAACCCATGATATCCAAGATTGTGATACATGTCACTAAGTGACATTTGGAAGATGATGGAGTTGTAGTTTTTCTTCAGATATTCTGATTGGGAATTAACAAAGACATCCATACAGAAGATTTTAAAAGTCATCTTGTTGACTGTACAAAACCAAAGGCCAAGCAATACTTCTTCTAGATAAGTGTGTTACACATGTGTTTGAGCAAGTAATTTGGATATATTGTGGATTAGTTTAATACATTTGTTTGAAATAAGCCTCTTTCTTATAATTAAGCTTAATATAGTTCTTGCCAAGTATGTGCTTATCACAAGATGTATTGCAGAAACCTATCATCACATGTTCCTTATTTATTCAAGTTCTCTGACCATAAAATATCTATGATATATATATATAAACAGAAAGCATATATAAAACCTGTTCCAAATCATCTCTGAATTATGGGTATTGGAGAGAATTGTTATAAATAATTTTAAATAAAAAAGAAATTACATAGAGCCCTTTTCCTCTGACTATTTTATAAACTACATACAGGCAGAATTCCATCCATTATTGAGTACAGCCTCCTCTATGGCAGAATGGGTCAACAATTTAGCATTACATGACAAAATAATAACAGGCTTGAGGACAGGGAGTAATATATTTTCCAGGAGCTTCAGGATTTGAGCATGGCAGCATGGTTAAAATATTACTTTTACAAAGACTTACAAACCTAGAAGTTGCAGGGGCTTCATACACATATTCAAATGATCTGGGAAAATTCTCCCTGGTTTGCTCTTCCAATAGAAAAACTTATGCAGAGATTCCTGAACAGACCATTTGACTGTTAAAACCTTGAAGAGCAGAAAGTTTACAGTGCTGACCCTGCACAGCCATGGGGCCTCTATCCACACATCTCAGTGTGTTCTGCAGGATTGCAGAGTCCCCCAGTCTGCCCAGAGATAGATGGCAGCAGTGCACAGGGCAGCCATGGCTGGCTGACCCAGACTGGTTAGAGTTATCTTCTATCTCCCTGCAGCACAATGAGGATTTGTGAAGGGAGTGTGTTCCATTCCCTTCTTGCCTGGAATAGCAGGGTGCAGTGAGTAAAATTGTCTCCTTGGGAGGGAGCAGGTAGAATCACAGCTTGGATGGTGTAGGACTGTGTTGTGGCCTCTCTCAGAAGAGAATATCTATAGGCATTCACTATCTCAGGATAAGTTGTCCTGGGAGTGATCCAACTGTGGTTGTTCTTGGCTGATTTTTCTCCTAGAGTGGCTATTTTTGCTCTGGGACAAACATCCTGAACACTTCTGGTTTCTCCTGGGAGAAACTGAATCTTATCAAGACATAAAACAGTACAGTTTTCCTAAACATTATGTACTAAGGTGTAACAAAGGGAAAAATCTGCTTTTTCAGTTCACTAGTAGTTTTATCATGCTTAGGTGTTTCTATCTACAACATGGCATTGCAGCAAAGTCTTACTTGGTATATGCCAGCACAAAGTGATCTGGAAATTCAAAAATATGTGAGTTTGATAGAACTGGATTTTGTAAAAGTCAGATTTTTAATTTATGGATTGATGTATTGAAAATTCTGATACCCAATCCAGCCACCATAAAGAAGAACATTATCATTTCTATTTGTCTTTGGTTATTGACATTGTACTTTTTTCTTAAGACAAGAAAGTGTCAAGAATTACCATCTATAAATTATAGTTTATAGTAAATCATAAGTTTTAGTCTCAAATGAAAACTAACTGCTAGCAAGAGTGGAATTCTCTGGGCTTATTGCCTAATTAGAAATATGACAAGGAAATAGAGTAAGAGCTACGAAAAGATAAAATTAAACATGAATTGTTGCAAACATGATAATGAGTATAAGATATCAGTTTTATGCTGAACTATGAAAGTCATTAAACACATATACTATAAACAGATTACAGCTGAATTTCATATTTATATTACTCTGCTGAACTACAAGCCAAATATGTACACTTTTATAGAGTTCTTTATTAAACTGCACATCTAAAACCCCTTTGTTTCCCCAAATGCCTGTAGGTACATTGAAAGTAATTGATTCTAATGATATTATACCTAACCCAATGTTAATTAGGCCTATATTTTAGAGGCTAATGAAAGCGATCCAAACTTTTGCAACTATGTTGTTATCTCTCTCTCTCTCTCTCTCTCTCTTTCTCTCTGTGCATGTGTGTATGTCTAGAACACCCATACTGTGGTCTGCTTCTGTAAAATAATGATTCTTAATACTATCCATGTCCTTTGCTGAAGTGAGGCTTAATACTGTGCACGTGCATGTGCGTGTGCGCGCACACACACACGCACACAATTTTTACAATCTTTCCATAAAATTATTCTCCCACCCCTGCAAGGGTATCATTCTGTTGAGAGGCATAAAATATTTTTTACATAGTTTTCAGATTAGAAAAAACATCTTTTGCAATTGAGCACATTCACAGCACACCTAAAATGTCTTCCTCAGATTAAATTGAAACTGGAAGCTTAACAGCAATATCTGTAAGTACTGATCTGAAGTAATACTTTAAACACAAATTTGTCACAAGATTATGCTTTATGTCAGTATGATGTTCGGAAAATATTAAGAGCTAAGTAGATACTAGACTACTTATTCATTAACACTGATTCAAATTTGAAATTGAATTTTTAATTTCAACCTCTTTCATTTTCACTTTATCTGAACATGTGCCTTACTAACATGAATATTCAAGAAAAGTAAATGTTAAGCTTATATTTGCCAAAAGCACATTTCTAATTTAATAATTAAATGTAATATTTGTCATTTTCAGTGTATTTGGCCCCAGTTCTGAAACTGGACTCTCTCGGATCTTTTATTTTATTTTATTTTATTCTTTTTTATGGATTCAGGCTTTGGATAATTGCATGCATTTCATACCATATTTTAGGAAAGCAATCATGTAAGCATTTATGTGCATCCTCCGATTAAGATCATACTTAAATATTTAAAACCATTTTATCACTACATAAGGATATTTTCCTAATTTGCGCTGGCACAGACAATGGACTATAGTATACTGATGGATAACTAGTTAATGGATGTGTTTTTTCTACACACACACACACACACACACACACACACTCTCTCTCTCTCTCTCTCTCTCTCTCTCTCTC
>NW_017728992.1:113974919-113976394 GCF_001723915.1 Gavialis gangeticus
CCCCCCCCCCCCCCCCCCCC
Source organism: Gavialis gangeticus (assembly GCF_001723915.1). Classification (NCBI taxonomy): domain Eukaryota; kingdom Metazoa; phylum Chordata; order Crocodylia; family Gavialidae; genus Gavialis; species Gavialis gangeticus. The sequence continues at coordinate 113,974,940 of NW_017728992.1, forward strand.
CCAACAACTAATTTAATCCAGTTGGCTAAAACTATTTTACACAACAGGTATAGTTGCCACACAGTGATTTTGCCAACCGGAAATGGAAGAGGGATGTTGATAGATAATTCTTCTATAAAAATACCATCCACACCATGAAAAAAGGTTGAAAACTGAAACAATAGATGTTGGTGTTTTGAGATGAGCGAACTTGCATGTGTGTTTATATAGCCATTATTGTTTACTAAGAAAAAGCCATGTGCAAGACCTTGGGAATTCATTTAAATGTTTTCTAAACATTTCTACCTACTTTTAAATGGCCCCAGAAATGTGTTAAATTAAAAAAAAAGTGCAAATTTCAGTATAGCTTGTTGTTCTTTGTTTACTGCAGCTGTTGTTTCTGATTAGTGGTCAGGGGGTCAGAGATACTTACATAAAGTCTCTGAAACTGCCTGAAGTAAGACATCCTCTCCTTCAACCAGTTTTCTACTTGTATATTCATACTTTTGAAAAAATATAAGAATTTTCGCTTTACTTCTCAGAATTTGGTAATACTGCTCCAAAATGTCTAATGGATCTATTGCAACCAATTTTGTTACTTTCTAGTTCCTCATAAAAGCTTTTTTTCCCTAACCTACATCACTTTTGTATTTGTTTGAGATGCATTTGATAATGTTTAGCTGCCTACTGTAGATCTTGGTTAAAAAACAAAATCTTCACATATTCCATCTTCTTAAGCTCTGTCCAGGTGCTGGAAGAGTAAAGTTGCAGTTGAATCATTAAAATATGTAGATGTGATATATGTAGATGTGATTAAGATCAGTGTACAATTCACAGAATCAGTCCTTACATGTTTTTCTTTAGTTTTAGTAAAAGGCTTGCTCTGTTACTCTTCTGTAGTAAGTAGTGAAGCAAACATCTTCTAAAGTAGCTTTGATCAATATCTTACTTGGAAGTGGGATGTGAAGTGGCTTCATTAAAGTTGTTATCCTTAAATGGAACAAAACCCAGAGGACTTTGTTTTCTAGAAGTTACAACATTTTATATGTTATGTTGGTTCCACAGAAAACCTATTGAATTCTCTTTCAATGTCGGTGTTGGCATGATTGCTTCATATACCCTAGCATTATTGACATATGAGAATATCATATCAATGTAAAATATAATTAGCCAATTAAGTGATTAGGGTATAGTAATAAAGATAATTTAATTAGAATTAGAACTGGTGTTTGATTTCCAAAAAAGAGCACTCGTGACCAGGGAACATCCTCAATTAAAATGAAAGGCCACTATATATATAGTATCAGTTGAACGCAATGTTTTGTTGATATATTTACAATTTTAAAGCTGTTTGGAAGCCTACCAATACCTCAATCATTATAATAAAATAATTTTAAATGCCTATATTTTGGCTCTTGATTTTGGTTTTCTATCATAGAGACTTGGTGGGACTCCAAGCATGATTGGGCGGGGAAT
>NW_017728992.1:113976405-113976633 GCF_001723915.1 Gavialis gangeticus
CCCTTCCGACCCTAGAAACTATGAAACTATGAAAATCAGACTTCCCTCTGCCTCCTTTGCTCACCAAGATGCAGACCCACTTCTACCCACAGGAACTGATGGTGGTAACACAGCAAGACAGCCCCCCTTCTGTGGGCAGACTCATTGCTTTTGCTGCTTTGTGGTGCTGAGCAGCCCTGACATGCTGGTGCCCTGCCCCTGCCATTGCCCCTCACTCCCAAGCCACAG
>NW_017728992.1:113976839-113978845 GCF_001723915.1 Gavialis gangeticus
TGGCAGGGGGTCGGACTAGATGATCTGCTCAGGTCCCTTCCGACCCTAGAAACTATGAAACTATGAAAATCAGACTTCCCTCTGCCTCCTTTGCTCACCAAGATGCAGACCCACTTCTACCCACAGGAACTGATGGTGGTAACACAGCAAGACAGCCCCCCTTCTGTGGGCAGACTCATTGCTTTTGCTGCTTTGTGGTGCTGAGCAGCCCTGACATGCTGGTGCCCTGCCCCTGCCATTGCCCCTCACTCCCAAGCCACAGTGCCCTCAGCCCTGCTTGTGCCCATTTCCCCCGAACTGCAGCCCCCTGGCTCTGCCAGTGCCCCTCACTCCCACCCACAGGCTCCTCACACTCCCCAGCTCTGCTAGATGGGGCCTCAGTTGCCATGGCTACAGGGTCATAGCTAGGGCTCACAGCCCACTTCCCCACACCCCCAAGCAGTGCCTGAGCCCTAGCTGCCACATGCAGGTGTTGGCTGCTGCTGTGGCTGGAGTGGAGCATGCAGCACAGCCCTCCCTACCCCCCACAGACAGCATGGCAAAAGCAGAACCAAGTGGTGCCCGTGGGGGGGTGAAGGATGTGGGCTGCCCACTGCGTGACTTGGGCCTCCCACCCTACTGCCCTCCCTCTGGGTGCCTCTGTGGCTTAAGAAGTAGGATCTGGCATGGGAAGGCAAAGAGGCAAGATGCTGCTGCCACTGCCACCAGAAGCCACATGCCAACCATGCCACTATGGCGAGGTGACCCCTGTCCACCTGGCAGCAACAGAGTCGTGCCCCCTGCTGCTGCCAGGTGGGAAGGGATGCCTCACCTTGGTGGTGTGGCTGGCACATGGGTCCTGGTGGTGGTGGCACTGGGTCTCCCTGCCCATTCCATTCTCCTGCACTGGGTCTCCCCTGCTGGGTTGTGGAGGCCCTAGGGAGAGGGAAGCAGGTTGGGGACTCCTGAGCCCCACAGCAGGCAGCCTGCATCTTCTCCCACTTTGTGCACAAATCTGGGGGATCACATGCCCCTGACTCCCTCCCCAGAAGTACATAAAGCAGTGGGGAGCCAGCTACCACACCAGCCCCTGGATGAGCTGACTGTGTAGCTCCCTAGCCAGGCCTCACAGCCATACATTGCCAGCGTGAGTCTAGACACCACCCTGGTTTGGCAGCATCCCCAGCCCCAGCCCCAGCTGCCAAACTTGCCCCACTCTTTCTCTCTGTGGGGTCCTCAGTCTCCTCCCCCCGCCTTGATTTACTGGTAGGCAGCTAGGGAACATGATCTGGCCTGCTAGTGCACCTTTGCACAGGACCATGAGGTGTGGCTCCAGGATGCTTAGCTCCTGTGTGAAAGAGTACTAGTTGCGTAGCCTGGGCCAGATCAGGCCAGCTGGGCATGTTTTCCATAAGGGTCAGGTGGCGATGCATGGCCAAAGAGCTGTGCCTACAATGGGCCATAGCTCATTGCCACCTGAGTCTCATGCAAAACATGTCTGGCTGGCCCAACCCAACCTGACCTGGCCTGGGCTGTGCAGCTAGCGCTCTTTTGTACAGGGGACCCAGCCTGGATCCCACCAAACATTTTGTGGAGGGGCTTGAGTGGGTGCCACCATATGCCTCCCCCACACACACCCTCCGCAGCACCAGCAGCAGCAGCCAACTTGGCTGTAGCCTGACTGCAGCACAGCTGGCAGCAACATGGTGCTGTGTGACCCAGGCTCTGTATTGGCTGAAGAGATCCAGCCCAGGCCAGCCCACTAGCACATGGCTTTCCCAGATCTGTCCAAAGCCACGTGCTAGCGAGCCAGGCCAGGCTGGGTCTGTTCAGCATGTATAGACCATGGGTGTCACAGCGCTGTGTCACTGCTGGTTGTGCCTGCAGCTGGGCCAAAGCCACACTGACTGCTATTGCTGGCACCACAGGGGTGGGTAAGGGGACAGGTGTGTGGAAGGCCCTGCTTGATCCCCTTCACAAACCCACCCACCGACCACAAATCCCACAGTCACGCCCTGCACCCCCAA
>NW_017728992.1:113979012-113983255 GCF_001723915.1 Gavialis gangeticus
CCCCACATCCCTACTTACCCATGACAGTGCCTGGGTCCCAATCCTTGCTGCACTTCTGCTTGCCCCAGCATGCTAAGGGTTTGTGCCCTGCATGCTGAGGCAGCAGGAGCACCGTAAAGACACTCTGGCCAGAAACCAAGGCATCTTTCTGGAGGACCATCCCAGTTTTTTTTTTTCCACCATGTTTTATTTTGATACTTGACTATCCAGGTATCAAATTTTGAGCCCATGCTGCAAATATGCAGCACAGGGAACTTTTTTCTGTTCCCAGAGTGCATCTTGCAGCATCTCAAACACATCTGAGATGTCACAAGAGGCACATGCATGATTGTCTGGATATGCCCCGTGAGGTTTAATGGATGAAATGGGTGAAATATATGAATTGTTCCTTCCTACATTTCCTTAGTTTGGTGGCTGACTTCTAAAGTTAAAAAAAAAAGAAAAAAGTTTTGAGTTGAACTGAAACAATATTTTTAGCAATTGAAAACATTTTGTTTAAGGATTTTTTGTTTATTTTGGAATGAAAAATGGTGTAGCACTTTTAATAAAAGCAACTGGATAGATTCCCCAAACTGGAACTTAGGTGGTATATTTTGGTGTTTTTCAGCTGATGGGATCTTTTAATAAATTTAACCCAGCTAAGACTGAGAAATGCTGATATATTGTTGGCAGCAATCTAAAATATGGTGATACCGGTTTCTTTGACCCTTTTTTAGAGAAAATGGTGGTTGCTTGCCTTTTGTTACTGAGGGATATCGCATAGAGGTTGATTTAGATCATTATCTACTGTTTTGGCAAATGTATGTATTTTAACTCCCATGTTGTTTTTCAGTATATAGTTTGAAATGTATGCCAGAAGTGCCCAGATCATTAGATTTTTTTATTATTATTTTTTTTTACACAAGTACATAAATCTTATACTCTGTGGTTTTCATGATTTCTATCTTGAGCTAATAGCTTGTCTGTGGTTTGAAACACTATGACTGATGGTGCTCAGCAATACAGTATTTAGTAACTCAGGGCTATGTAGTAACTTTAGGAGAAGCTAGAATACGTGATCAGAGAATGCAAATTTAAGTACTTTGATTACAATAGTATTCTTCTGGATGACAAGACTTAATGATGTTAAACATTTGTAACATCAGACTTCTGCTTTTGCAAAACTTTATATCCTAATTTGCCTGCATTTGTGTTTTTTGCCAATACTTCTGTGAATTAATTTTGAGAACTACTGCCAGCAGAGTTGAAATGTTACTGCATACTTCAATGCTGACTGAGAAGCATAATGCTATTTAATTGAAATATTTGAAAGAAAGGACTGAAACAAATCTTTCAGTTCTCTCAACTAATACACCTTTAAATTTTTCAGGCTGTTCATTTCTAGGTTTTGAAACAAGTTCTTCCTTTAAAAGCCTCCTTAATATCATGCACTCATGTGTAAACATGTATGGATCTGCCTAAATTCATTTGTTGCTATTTTAGTTGTTTCTCTTTGTTTCTGAAAGTCACTAAAAATAGATAAGTGTGTGTTTGTGTGTGTGTATCTATATCTATATGTATATATGTGTGTATATATATGTAACCCGGGTACACCCAATTGGATGGGATAGGTGTAACCTGGGTACACCCTCAGTTGGATGGGATAGGTTGGACAGGCAATAAGCTGTGAGAGGGAGGCTGTCACTTGGGTTCAGATCCTTCTATTCTCTATAGGGCCAAGCAAATGTTACTTAACTATATACAATTTATTGATTCATAATATAAATATAAAAATGCACCTGAAACATGAAAATAAATATTTACAATAGATAGACAATAAGCAATACTCCAAAATAATTAATGGTCTGGGAGCTGACCCTCCACTGGGGTGTCACACCCAGCACTAACATCCAATAGGGGAACCCTATAAGCAGTAAGCAAGGTGAGTCCTCTAGTCACCTCAGGCACAGAGGAGTGATGGATCCTGAAATAGGTAAGCACAGGTAAGTCAACACAGCAGGTGAATAACCAGGAACCCAACAGGACAATAAACAGAATATAGACATGGAAGGGTAAGTCTACACACAGGAAAGGTAACAACTAAACAAGAATATATATCAGGTAAGACATAACAATAAGCAATATAGTTAGCAATGTTATACAAAATATACAGCACAGCCTCCAAAATATTAGGTGCACACCCACCCTATTCTGGAAGCATAGATACACTGGAAGCTAGGGTCCCCTTCCCCAGAAATCACAGGCCATAGCAAAACTCTCAAGAACAACAATAGGGGCCTAGTGCCCTCCCTCCTGGGCTAGTGCTGCAACTGGGGCCTTTACTCACTGGTTCCCCTGTGGGACCTGCTTTTCCCAGCAACTCATGTTCCCCTCTCTGGGAAGTCAGGGCTCATACCCTGGTCATTGGCTCCATCATGGCCTCCCTTCAGCAGTGCCTCCGGCTCCTCTCATGGCCTGGTGCCCTCCCCAGGCACCCAGGCTGAGTTGCACCAATTCCTCTGCTTCCTGGCTTTGTGCCAGGGTTTCCCTGCAGTCCTGTGCCCCACTCTGGGCACTGAGGCCTCTCTCAGCTGCGCTGGGCCACACTGCTGGTTCTGCCTCCCCAGCCTTGTGCCTGGGGCTTTCCCACTGTCACTATGCCCTGCTCCGGGCACAAAGGGGAGGGGAGGGGCTCTTTTAGCTCTGCCAAGCTGCAGTACCAGCTTCAGATACCTGGCCTCACACCAGGATCACAGGCATGAACCCCCTACGCAGCTCCCAGGGGCCAAGGCTCTGTGCACTGGGTTGTACACTGCAAGGTGGCCTGAGCAGTCCTGGACCACCCCCAGGGCTGAGGCTTTGTGCACCAGGTCATGCACCACTGGAACCTCCTGCTGCTTGAATCCCTGAGCAGCATCTTCAGGGGCTCTTCTGGGCTATCACTCACTGGGCAGCTCTCCCCAGCTCTTCTGGGCCTCGCTCTTCTTGAGTCCCTTGATGTATCTGCTCTGTGTGCCAAGCATGCTATCCTTTTATTCTCTCCGGGGGCTCCGCCCCTGAAGTCTACTAGACCCGCAACATGCAGTTCCCAATCAGGTCCAGGGATCTTTGTCCCCTCTCCCACTACAGGCAGGGGTGAGGCAAGCCTCTCCCTGCTACCACCTGATTGGTGGAAATACTCCACCAGTTAGACTTGCACTTCTCTGAACCCAGTGTGCTGGGCAAAGTGATGAGCCTGCCACATGTGTATATATATATTTAAAATATGACATATGTGAAAGTTAATTCTATGCTTTTTGTAGACTTTTATTATGAATTATATATGCAATTAATCACAGTAAAAACGTAAGAATCTCTCCTTTCTCCCCTGTAAACTTATTTGTGTTACCAATATTCCATGAATGCACTGATTTTTTTTTAAGTAAAACAAAATGAAACAAGCAAAAGACACTCTTCAGCTCACAATTCCAGCAGCTAAGCAAGCCCTTTCTCTTCATCTCCTTCCAGTGGCTATGGTTCTCTGGGGTGGGATATACCTAATCTTCAGATCCCTCAGCTGATGCATATGATTTACTTTGCATGTGAGCTCAGATTTCTAGTTAAAATCTTTAAACACAGCCACAACAATAGATGCAACTTTTGGTAAACACAGACTATTTAACTGCACTATTTCTAACATTGAAGGGCCTGTAAAATCTGATATTTGACAAATTGGAGAAAATGGAAAACCAACAGAAGCATCAGGCCAAATAGCCACTGGGTTTATATTCCCACTGCTGTTTTTCCTAAGAAGCAAGAGTTATTCTGCTCTTATATGGTCATCTTGTGGGAACATGATACATGGTTTCTACCTGTGCAGTAATTTACACACAGACTTTATCTCAAAAGACTCTGAGTAACCCTGTGACGCTATGCTAATAGGCCAGCAATAAGAATTCCATAGTTCTAGCCAATCTGTTTACATTAATAGATATACCACTGGAAGAATTCAATTCATTTGTGGCTTTGCTGAGATGAAGTATGAGTTCCTTGCTTTCGTCACATAGGCTATTGTGTGATGTGGTTGAGGCATAAATTCAACAAGTTTTCCCATGACATAATATTTGAAAGGCAAGAATTACTGTGGATGATATTTGTTAATTGGAACAACTGCATGATTGGGATAGGCAAAGACAAGCTATTGGATAGCACAGCACTCTTCCTCAGGTCTGTGGGAAGTGGTGTAAATAAGGTGGGACAACTGCCCCTGGCACTGACTTTGGGA
>NW_017728992.1:113988255-113990855 GCF_001723915.1 Gavialis gangeticus
TCAGAACAGCCCCACATGGGCTGCAAGTGGCTGCAGCAGGGAGTGACAGCCTTGGGGTGAGCAAGGGGCCACTTTTCTCTGGGCTCCTTCCCTGCCCAGGGTCCTCCCCCGCTCACCCCCCACCTTATTTGAGCTTCCCGCGCTGCTGCCAGCAGATGTGTGATCTGTATATGAAAGTTGTATATGTGATTGCATGGCTGGTACAGCAGCAATCAGAAGTCACCACTGCCCCTGTGCCCCATGTGCCTGGCAGCATCTCTATGCTACTATCCCTGGGAGAGAAGTAGACACAGCAGAACTAAGTAGCAGATGGAACAAAAGCATATGTAAATCTCCATATGTAAATAAAAACAGGATATAACAGAAATTACGAGGTACCCAACAGATGAGAGAGAAGCAGTATAAACCTGATAATGGAAGAAAAAGAAATCTATATTGAGATACTTAGACACAGTGTCTGAATCCCATCTGGCCCTGCCATCATCTAGATTCTCTAAGTAATCCCCAACCTGTTCTGCCACTACTCTGGGCCATTTGTCTCCTTCCCTATCTTTGCTGCCAACTGCACTTGTCACTTGGTAGCTGCCCTCATTGTGAAAACTGAAGTAAAAAAAAAGGCATTAAATATTTCAGCCTTGCCTGCATCATCTATAACCAAATTGCCTTATGCAGTCCATGAGAGACCTGTGGTTCCTTTGGCCTTCCTCTTACTTTTAGCATATTGTAGTATCCTTTTATATTATCTTCTATATCCCTTGCGAGTTGCACCTCAAATCATTCTTATACTCTTTCCTAGTACTATCACCAAGTTTTTATTTATTGTAGGATTTTTTTGAGTTTCAAGCCATTGAATAGATTGGTGTCTATGCAGGATGGTCCATTGTTGCACCTCCCTTTCTTCTGTCACCTTGGGATTGCTTGCTCCTGTACTCTTAAAAGGGGAAGCTTAAAATACAGCCAGCTCCCCTGGAGATCCTGCCCACCAGTTTCCTGAATTTGCTAAAGTCTGTTTTTCTTAAGTCCAGTGTCTTTATCCTATGGCCTGCCTGCCTGCCTGCCTTCCTTCAAGATCTTGAACCCTCTCATTACATGGTCATTGTCACCCAAGTTGCCTTCCATCTTTACATTTCCAAACAATTCCTCCCCATTTGTGACCTTCCCTTTCCCGCTTTGATCTGGCCAAAGCAGCTCTGAAGCTTCAGAGATCTGGCTGTAGGCTATGGTATAATGGAGGATCAATGAAATATCTATAAATTTGTTGTTTTGTTTCTGATTTTGGTGAAGCTTGCAGATAGTAGCCTCTGATGAGAACATGAAGGCTGCCAAGTTTCAAGAAGATAAGTGCAGGGATTTGGGGGAACTGCACCCCAAATTCTTTAAAGCAAAACTCATGTGATGTCTATGTGTTGCACCACAGGGGGTGCAAAAACTGCAGGGGTGGTGGCCCCTGCTGAGGCCACAAAGCCTGCCAAGTTTCAAAAAGGTAGGTTCAGGGGTTTCAGGGGAACTGCACCTCAAGCTGCTGACAGGCAAAACTTGTGACACAGATGACACTGTGTGTTAAGGCACAGCAGGCTGAAAACTGAAGGGGTGGTGGCCCCTGCTGAGGCCACAAAGCATGCCAGTTGTCCGTGTGTCTCGCTGGGGGAGTCTTCTTCTGGGGCCCTGCACCTCTGGCTGCTAACAGACAAAACTCATGATGTAGGTGAGTTTTTCGGCAACTGCATCTATCTTGGGGCATAGGGGGGTGGAATCTAGTGCAGGCCTGGGTGCTGGGCCCTGCCAGGCCACAAAGACTGTGAGCTGTGTGTGTGTGTCTTGCTGGGGGAGTCTGTCTTCTGGGGCCCTGCACCTCTGGCTGCTGACAAGCAAAACTTGTGATGTGGGTAGGTGACACTGTGTGTGTTAAGGTGCACCCTTCCTGGTGTTAGGGCCTCTGCACAACACAGCAGCGTGCCCCAGTGAGGCCTCCTTCTCCCCTATGGCCTCATGCCTGGTCCACCACTTTACATGACAACAGGTAAAATAACTTAGCTGGCTCAACACCAGTAGCAGCAGCAAAGGTACCCAAACAGAACTGCCATAGAGCCTTTCTTTTTATAAAGGAATTAACAGCAAGAAGTAAAAATGTTGTGTTGTGTTGGACATATGAAGTTACTCATGGTATGTGATGGTTTATCTTGTGTTTTTATGTCTATATGTGTATTATGAAAAAAAAAGGAGTGCTTAAAAAATGTATGTTTGAAAGCTTTAGGTTTGAAAAACCCCTTTGTCAGGCTGAGGAAGTGCCTGCAGTTGGCCCTGGATAGAAGGAATAATAAAGAAGCCAGAGGGTGGCCTGGCCTGCAATGCAGGCAAGAAAGCCAGTCAGTAAAAATGGGAATGAAGGTGTCAGGGGGTGAGGGACAGGCTGGGGTGGGGGGTAGGGAGGAAAAGGGGATGTAGCAGTGTAGGTAAAAATGCAGAGGTGCCTGGGATGTCAGATGTCTGGCAGGTTGCAGTGTGCCAGACTTCCACTGTCTGATCTATATTGAATCCATGAGTTACTGTACCTACTATCTAGGAGGTTGATGAAGTGCAGTTCATAGGCCCAGCTCTGA
>NW_017728992.1:113991373-114006156 GCF_001723915.1 Gavialis gangeticus
CCTGCATTGTGGGCCAGGCCAGCCTCTGGCTTCTTTACTATTCCTTCCATCCAGGACCAACTGCAGGTACTTCCTCAGCCTGACAAAGAGGCTTTCAGTGCAAAAGCTGGCATCTTGGGCAGCTAAGCTGAGCTCACCAAGAGCCTCACAACTGCATTGCAACCAGCAAGCACCAGGCCTGACAAAGACATGACAAGTCTGGGCGTTCCCCAGCCAGGACTTTGTGCATGCAGGCATTAGCTGGAGGTTATGGTGCCTCTTACCTGCCTTTCACCATGGGATCATTGGTCCTGGCATTTACAGGGCTGCCACACCACCAGCAGTCCCACCAGGCCTCCCTACCCTGGCAGGTTGCAGTTTTAGTGGTCATTCCCAGGACCAGGGGCCTCTTCCTTTCCTATAGCCCCAATCCCATACCTCCAAGTTTGTCCTGGCAGGGGAACGAGCTCAGCAGGGACATGTTCTTCCCCTGCTAGCTGGTGATGCTGTTAGTGCCCCCTCCAGCTGAGAGTGAGGCATTACTTGGCTTTTAAAAAAATTCAAAAAAGGAAATTGGTGCAGATGGAGTGAGGAGGGTGGTGCTCAGTCCATCTGCAGGTGGAGCTTGGGGAACCACAGCAGCAGGAGGTTCACCTTTAGGAACACCAGCTGCTCCACCAAAGCAGGATCCAAGCAGGTGCGGTGGGGTGTCACAACATCCCCAGCAATGCTGAACACCCTCTTGCTTGGAATGCTGGTTGGTGGACAGGACAGGTGTTGCTGGGCAACCATGGTCAGATCCTGCCACATCTGGCTGCGGTTTGCCCAGTAGACCAGGGGGCCACAGTCCAGTGGCTCCACATCCTCAGTGAGATAGGTAGCCACCAAAGCCTTGGAGCTACCTGCCCAAGGCTGGGGTCTGGTGTGCTTGGACCCCAGCACTGAAGCCATGCCAGTGGCCCACATTGGCAGTGGCTGGCATGGAGGAGACTGGCTGGTGCTGGGATTGCTGGCACGGGAAAGTGGATCCGCCTCTTCCACATCCCCTCACCTCTGCTCTTTGGCCTCCCTGACTTTGTTCACCAGCACCTGCATCCAGTGATCAAGGGTTTTGGGGATGCCAGTGCACATGCTCCGCTTCACCCTCAGGTCACACATGCTCGCCATCATGTGGACCATATTGGATTGCAAGGGATCCAGGCATTTCTTGATGCCCTCCTTCACCTGCCTTACCAGTGCCTGCACCTCTGGTGACAGCAACCTGCCCCAGCCAGGAACGCTGATCCCCTGGAACTTCTCCATTTGGTTCTTCAGTTCCGTCACTAGTGGGATCACCTGGCTGAGGAGGGCATCGCCAGTGCTAAGGGTCTCAGTGGCCTCGAGGAAGTGCTTGAGGACCAGCAAGATCTGGGAGATGGTACCCCATTCAGCTCTGTTCAGGGGGCTGCTGATCCCAGTTTCCCTAAGGAAGGCTATCTCATGGATGGCCTTCTGTTGCTCCACCAACCTTTCAAGCATCAGGTATCTGGAGTTCCACCGAGTCTCCACACCTGTATGATTCTGTGCTGTGGGATGCTGAGCTCTGCCTGTTTCTCCCACAGCAGCTTGGCCCCCTTGATGCAGCAGTGAAAGTAGCCCACCACTTTCCTGCATTTCAAAATCAGCTAGCTTGTAGCAGTAGTGGTGGTGGCACCGTCACTGGCAGCCCTGTCTCCCTCCGAGGCATCCCTCACTATTAGGTTCAGCCTGTGTGCCACATAGTGGATGCCAGTGAAGTTGGCATCATGGGCAGCCTTCACCATATTGGACCCATTGTCGGTGACCATCAACCTACAGTTGAGCTCAGCCTGCCCAATGAGCCACCCCTGCACCATGTGGTTCATGGCCCCCATGACTTCCCTTGAGGTGTGGGACTCATCCGGCACCTCAGCTTGCATTATAGCCCACCGATGGCCTGACTGATTGCACCAGTGCCCTGTGAGGGAGAGGTAGGCGTGATCACCACCCCAGCTGCTCCAGATGTCGGAGGTGAAGTGCAAGGCTACCTGCAGTCCCGCGTTATGCAGCTCCTCCCTCAAGTACTCCCTGCATGCCTCGTGCAGGGAGGGCACCACTGCGCTGTAAAGGTGGTGCATGCGGGCACTTTGTAAAATGGGGCCAGAAGTGCTACAAACCACTTGAACCCTGGTCGCTCAACTAGGGAGAAAGGCTGGTTATCCAGATCAAACATCTCCCCAGTGCTCTGAGTGATCTCACTTGCCTTGGGAACGCACAACACTTTCTGTCCACCTTTCCCCCATCCAGGGTGGCCTGCCTCTTCTTTGGATTGAGTGGGAGACTTCCCTTTCAGCACACTCGCATTGGTTCCAGGCTGAGCAGGAAGAAGGGCAAGGTGGTGCTGCTTCCTGAGATGCAGCAGCATCGCCGTGGTGGAACAGTTTCTCACATCCTTGCCATGGCTCATGTGCCTTTGGTAATGCTGGTAGATGGCAAACCTGGGATCATCTGCCAGCTCAAAATGATCCCACACTACACTACTCCCCTGCTTCTGGGTTGAGGTTGAGGATCCTGCCTTACCCCACTCCTCAACAGGCTGAGGCTCAACAGCAGGCGGAGCTGCCTCAACTGAGCCACTTGCCTTCACAGTCTCAGCCTCCTCTGAGGTGCTGCTTTCTAAAGGAGACCTGGGTCTGGGGAAAATTTGAGGGTTGTGGAGCACAGACTCTGATTCCCCCTCAGTCCCCAGAATTGCTTGAGCCAGCATGCTCAGCATCCCTGGTTCCAGCTCCAGCTCCTCCTCTGGCAGTGGGAGGCTCACGCTGAGAGATGACATTGGGGAGGTCTCAGTGATTCCACTGCTGGTGCCTACTTCTGGACTGAGCAGAGGTGGTGCAGGTGCAGGGACGTCAGGTGCAGACACTGCTCTCATCTCCTTGCTTCCACTGGCAGCACTGATGTCATGGCTGCTTGGGAAGAGAATGCATCTGTGTTTGGGGGGTGGGGCTTGCAGCTCTAGCTCTCCCCCTACCCCTTTTCCCTCCCCTGCCAGAAGATCTGGCATCTGCCTTTCCAGCATGCTTCATATTGATCTTTCCTGTGCTTCAAAAGGTCTGTGTGTGTGTATCAATCCTTTTGTATTGTGTGTTTTATTCCCTCTGTTGTGTGTGCGCCTTGGACTCTTCTTTGATTGTTTGCTTCAGTGTTAAGAGTTATATAAAAATTGTGTGCTGTCTGTCTGTCTTTCTCCTATGAATATCTGTTTTTTCTTATTTATATTATGTATGTGTGTGCGTGCCTGTGTGCAATCTGTGTGCCTCCCTTCCCAGTGATGGATCATGCTGGCAGTGAAAACACAGCTTTCTTTTTTCAAAGTTTGCAAAAAAAAGCAAATATAAATTGAAAGAAATGAATTGAATAGTAATAGTAATTGAATAGCTAAGATAAGATAAACTAAACCCTACCCAATCCTTTCTAACAACAAAAAGGAGCAGGCAAGTTCGATTACTGAGTAAAGTAACCAAGCTGAGACGCTTGAGTCTGCTAGGATACCTCTCTCACTCAGTTCCTAAGAGGGAACAAGCTAGGAAAAGGCACAGCATGCCTCCAAAGGCTTTTATGCTGTTTCTAGGTCCCTCCCCCCAGATGCTGTCATTAGAAAGCCAGCCAGAGAGAAAGCCTTCTCACTGGCCACCTACACGTCAGTCTTCCCCCCGCCCCCACACTCCCTCCCTCCTCCGTTCCCCCTCCCTCTCCTAACTTTCACTTTCAGCTCCAAACTGCTTTGGACAGCTTAAATGGGCCTGTGGTTTGCTCCGGGCATGCTGCTTTTGATGCCAAAGCGTCCAAAATGGCCCTGGATCCCCAAAGCACGATCCAAAGCCTCACACAGCCCTTCTAATTAGGGAGCCAGCTACCTAAAATCTTTAGTTGTTTAGGGCCATATATGGTAAAGATTTCAGAATGAGAATCTCTTTGTGATTATTTTTTCACTGCACTATGCACTGTAGCAGTGTAGAGACATACAACTTGCCTCTGAAGGGTAAATTAGCCTGCATAGTTCCCTATGCTAATGACAATACTGCTTACATTGCCCAAGGTAATTTTCTTAGAGCTATTCCAGGTATCATTACCCTGCATTGAAATTTACCCTTTGTTTGTTGAATATATTCATGTACCTTCCTATGAAGTATTGTAAAGTTATAAAAATGGTAGCAGTTAACATTATTATCAAGAAGAACAATTAAATATGACTAGTATTACAATAAGTGTGTTAGGAAAGTACAAACCTTTTCATATTGTGATGTATTTATAACTTGAATATATTGCTTATATGTTGAGCACAGGTGTATTCCATGATGTACAGAATACTTAGAAAAGGTCTAAATAAATATCTTTTAAAGTGCTTTAAGGTTGGTTAGTTTTTTTAATTTGTGGGTGTTGAGGTTTCTGGCCTTAGCCTGTTATGGCCTTGTACAAAGATATGTGTATTGTGCATCTATAATATTGTATAAAAGTGCTTGTATAACTGTCAGAGTTAGCCATGATTTTTTATTTCTATTGTCAGAAAAAAATTATAACTCCTAGTGGTCTCCTGTTAAACATATGCGTGTGCATACACACACCTGGATTTTTCATTATTTCAAGTCATTTGGCAGCATATAAAAAGGATTTTTTCCTAGTTCAGAAGGGAAAAAATAAGGCCTTATGCCCTAATTAAGACCTCCCCTCCATACACACGACCCTTAAGTCTTTTATGTGGTGTTTTAAGTGGTATACAACCTTGTCTTTATTAGAAAGTCATTACTTTGAATTCAAAACTGGGCTTGTTAGCTTCTATCCAAAACCAGAATAGTTACTTAATGCAAAGGGGACTCTTGTACCTGTGATGAAATTGCCCTTCTTAGTGGTTTAGTTACCCTTTTATAGCAGTTTAATTGTCTCATGCATAAGTGCCTGGTGCCTCCTGAATCTGGGGGGGGCACCCACAGAAGCCACTGATGGTGGCGGCCCTGTGAGGGGGGGCACCAGCCATACTGACAGCGTCAGTGTCAGCCAGTGGGGGGGCACTGGCCTCGTTGGGGGGGCATGTGCACCCCTTACCAGTTGCCTATTTCACACGTTATGTGTGGTGGTGTATTGCGATATAAATGACTTTGTTATGTAGCAAACTAAAATACATTCTGATGTATTTTAGTTTGCTACCTAACAAATTGCAGTGATACTTCCATCCCCAAGCCCACCCAGGCTTCCAGCACCCCGTGCACTGTCCCTACCACCTTCTCTAGCCACCAACACACCCAGCTTGCTTCTGGGGCAGCCCTTGGAAGGAGGGAGGTTGGATGTGCTGGTGGCCAGGGAAGGTGGCAGGGATAGTGCACAAGGCATGGGAAGCCTGGGAGGGCTCAGGGAAGCTCAGGCTTGGCAGGCTTCCAGAACCCTGTACATGGTCCCCACTGTCTTCTCCAGCCACCAGCATACCCAGCTGCCCTCCTTCCACCTTCCCACACTGCCCTAGGGGCAAAACAGCCCATTCCCAGGTAGTCCCACATGGCAGGAAGGTAGCAGAGACATGGGGCACTGGAAGCTACGGCAGGCTCAGGGAACAGTTGGATCAGGCTGGGTGCTGGCTCCAAGCTGGGGCAGCACCTGGCATACTAGCAGCCCATCTAGGTAGCCCTGGGGAATTCTGCCACTGCAGAGGGAAGAACTGGGAGCCCCTGCACCTAAGGGGCCACTCAGTCCACCAGCAACTTGTCCCCCAGAAGAATCTGAACTGTGGGAGGCCCTGATCCTTCCCTCCACAGTGGTGGTGCCCTTTCCCCGCCCCCCCCCTGGGCCATCCAGGTGGGCTGCTAGTGGGCTGGGTGCTGCTCCAGCTCAGAGCCAGCACCCAGCCTGCTAGTAGTTTGCCCAGGTGGCCCAGGGGAGTGCTGCCACCATGGAGGGAAGAACCGGGACTCCCTGCAGCTCAGGGCCCAGCGTCAGCTCACCTCCTGGCCACGGGCAGACTCTGCTGGGAAAAAAAAAGGATAGTAACAGTGACATAAGCCTCTAAATTGAAATGATGGTTTCAATAATCATCACAATTAAAAAAAACACCAAATAAAAATCCACTGCTTCAGTTTAGGGGAACTAAACCCCCATCATGTGTACAAATGGCCAGGGTAATTTTTAGCACATGCTGCAGTGCTTTTCTAAGTAGCGAGAGAGACTTCATAATTTCCTTGAGTGTTTTCCTGAATTGGAGATTTAATAAAGCTATAAAATTAGGAGGCAATATCATTTGTGGATGTTTGTTATTGAAAGTTCAGTTTAGCATTATTATGCATGTTTTCATTTGGCTGCTTCATACTGTCATGAGATGCAAGAGTTCAACCACTTCATTGTGCTTATATGTGAATATAAAACCTGCCTTCTCAAAGAATGCTTGCTATTTTTGTACAGTATCTCTCAAACCAAATGCTTTTCTTTGGTTTCCTTATTTGCAACAATAAATTTGTGCAGTGGTGAACTGCGGTATAAGAAAAATGTATTCCCAAACCCACTGGTGATGATCCTTAACATAGAAAAGTTTTTTTTGTTTTTGTTTTTTTTAACAGTAACTATACATATATAGAAGGTAGGGCTGGGTGGCACCTATCTAGACTAACTTGTTCAGAGATGCCTGAGAATTTGCAGGCTACAGCCAATTTGGAAGTTGCTATGAATGGCCTTAGAGACCAAGGGTACTAAATAAAAAGCCAAAACATAATTTAAGTGATAGGGAAATTGGTAAATAGGAAGGGACACTGAGGCAGGCGATGGTGAGTTAAGGAGATCAAAAGGGAGAAGCAGCACAGTTTCTCATTGACTGACACATGGGTAATAAAAGTTAGTCCAGGTGTAGCAGGGCACTGAGGCCCCTGCTACTTGTGGAGCAATAAGTAAGGAATCCAGCTGCGGGTTGCCAGGGTAACCGGTGGGAGTCAGCTGACCAGAAGGGGCAGGGCCTGGCTCCCATATAACCCCAGGCTGAGGCTAGGCAGGCAGTTCCCTGCTGGCAGCCAAAGGAGAAGGAGCTCTGCCAGAGGGGAGGAGCCTGACTGCATAAGCAGCTCCTGATTGCTGTTATGGGGTGGAGAATTCCCTGGTAGGGATTGAATGTTGTTTAGCCAGATGGCTTAGATTTTATGTTATAGCCCAGGGGCTTGTGTTTTGTGTTCGCTGTTTAGACCAGTGGTTTAGGTGAGACTATTAGGGGTTGGAGGAGGCCTCATAGGGGACCCCTGGTAGTGTGGGGACCCCGGCACCTGTGAGGGCACAGCATTTTCGGTGCACTGACCCCGGCACCTGTGAGGGCACAACATTTGAGGGGCACTGGTCCCAATGCCTGTGAAAGCACAGCACTTTGGGGTGTACAGACCCCAGCCCCGGAGAAAGGGTGTAGAGCTGGAGGCTAGGTAAGGCTGAGGCCACCTGAGCCAGGCAGGGATTTGAGACCCTGAGGAGGAGAGTTAGGGCCAGGCATGGCTATGGCCACCTGAGCCTACCTGAGTGAGAGAAGCCCCAGAACCAAGGGGGCCATGAGAGAAGCCCCAGAGAGGGGGGGACAGCATTGCCGAACGCCCAGTGAGGCGCCAAATGGAGCAGGGCCACAAAGCCCAGAGAAGAAAAGGGGGCTAGAATATAGTAAGGCCCAAACTAACCAATGTAAGTACCATCTGTGAGGCTTGGGTTATGGGAGGAAAGGAGCCACAGATAGTGCCCCCTGGCATCGGGGCAGAAAATGGGCAGCCTCCCACTTAATTAACATCCTCTAATTAAGCAATTAACAACAAGGCATGGCAGGTGAGAAGGCAGGTGGCTGGCCCATAACAGGTGGTGGGGTCACTAGTGGGCAGACCCTGAAGAGGCACACCTGTCACAGCAGGTAATGAGATAAGAATCCAGAGTCTTTATTGAGATGATATTTAATCTAGTCTGTGGATGATTTCTTGTTCTGCAATCATCCTGGCTGAGATCAGAGGAGTTAATGGTTGTAGTGTGGATCTTGACTGTAGACAGTTGATTTAGTGGCAAGTTTAGGATGAAAGTTGGTGGCATGGAGGTAGATCTAGTGCTTGTTTGCTTTATAATACAATGTGGTGATGCTGCTACCATTGCGAAGTTTCAGAGTGGTGTCAAGAAATGAATATGCTGAGTAGAATAGTCAAGAAAATGGAGGAGGGTCAGTTCATGGGACTTTGAATCAGAAGGGCTTGAAGTCCCACTGGGGTTTCTAGAGAGATTCCTTCCATCTAGTTATAGGGAGCCTCTGAATCTGGAATACTTGTGTTTGAGGATGAAATGGGAGAGTGCAATAAAAACAAAAGCATTAAATGCAACTATGTTCAGAGCATCCAATAAAGTAAACTGTAGCCTACCAAACTCATGCCTCTATGAACAAGTTATTCTATGCTGGGATGAGCAAAAGGGCCAATTTGGACAGCAGCCAGACTCCATTTCCCAGTAGATCCTGCTCACATGGCTAGGGCCAGTATCCATGGACGTGCCAGCTATACCTGCATTGTGAAAGCTCAAGCCTGGGGTTGCCGTGGAGACCAGCCTCAGCTATGTTGGCAGGGTGCATGGCAAAGCAAGGCAAGGGGCTTCTCCAAAGCCGTGGGATCTTGGGATGGGGGCAGCTTGCTCCGGAGCCAGGGCAGAGCTGTGATCTGTAGCCTGCACACTCTGGGCAGGGGCATGCAGGCTGGGGATCACAGCTCTCCTCCTGCTCCAAATCAGGCTGTCACAGCTGCAAGGGGCCAGGGCAGAGCTGTGATCCACTGCCTGCATGCTCCTGCCCTGAGCATGCAAGCTACAGTTTGTGGCTCTGCCCTGGGTCTGGAACAAGCTGGCCCCATTGCAAGATCCCAGCAGCTCCGGTGCAGCCCCCTGCCCTGCTGTGCACGCTGCCAGTGCATGCGCAGCTGCTCTGCATGGCAACCTTACTCTTGAGCTTCAACTGTGCAGGTGAAGCTGGAGTCACCAGGGAGATTTGGCCCAGCCATGAGCAGGGGTAACTGGGAAATGGAGTCCACTGCTGACCGGATCCGGCCCACAGGCTGGACTTTGCCCTTCCCTGTTCTATATAGTGCCATTCTGCTCTACCTTCTGTCTAACTTCAGACTAATATGGTTAACTACATGTTAATACTTGTATAGTTCCTTTCTGTAGAATGGTTTGAATGTAGTCCTTTGATTTCTGAAATGTTATACAGAAGCTTAGACCCCCAATTGCTCAGAACATAATGTAAAGAATAAAATGAATTTCACTACTAACAGCAACACTAAAGGACAGTAGCTTCCATACTTAATCCTCTTGATAGCTCATTAGTATTGTACATATTATTTCTATTTTGCATCTGGGAACACTGATGCTGTAAAATAAAGAAGCTACACATAGGTAGGGATTCTGTACCCTAAAATGAATACCTTGATAGTAGACAAGAACAGTTCCTGGGAAAGAAGTGTTAGGTGTTTCTTATACCTTATTTCCTATGTTTTTGGTAGTGAGTAATACTGTATTGCAAATATCATGATGTTGAATAAGTGTAAGCAGTGAGAGCATTGCTTCCAGTTCTACAGTGGATTTTAAAGAGTACACTAACTATTTAAGTTTTTGCACACTTTAAACTGGAGACACTAGCCTACAGATCTTTCTGTGATGCCAGGTCTTTACAAAGGCCCAGACAACCAAAATGCTTGTTCACGATTTCCTAAGATGGAAGTCTATTTTCTATGTTTTAAAACAAAATACCTTGAGTGTGGTTTTGGTTTTTTGGTTTGGTTTGGGGTTTTTTTGCAATTACTTGTCTTTTGATTCACATTCTCTCCCGTGATCATTTTCTTCCACACAACACAAAGGAGATGGCTATATCTGGTCCAGTGAGAATGTTTCCTGCGCATATGAGGGCAGAGTGGGTGAAATTTTACTTCCCTCTCTGCATCTAAATGTCAGCTTCCTCACCAAGTAAGTGCCCTCTTTAGCATGCAAGTGTGCATGGTAACTTTATTATCCCTACATTGGAGGAGTTAGCCTACACATGTAGTTTGAGCACGTGGAATAGATAATAAACTGGGCAGGCAAATATACACCTACATACTGTATTTGCCTGAATCTGAACAACTTTGAATTTATGGCAACTCCATAATAATTAGATGCTATACATGGAAAATTATAAATTTGTTATAATTTTCATGTATAGCATCTAATTATTGGAGGGCCATCTTAAACTTGTCTCCAGACCACTGCAGCAGGGAAAGCTATGTCATGGTGGAGCAAGTGGTAAGGGAAGCAGCCATGGAGGGGTAGGTGTTAAGGGTAAGCAGCCTCACTTTTGCACCTTGTCCCATAACCCCTGCCACTTGGCCCCTTGCCCAATCCCTAACCCCTACGGCCACCTGATCTCCAGTCTAAGCTGCCTCCCAGTTCCCTGTCTGTGTTGCTGGCCCCTGACTTGGACCCACTGCAGCTGCTGCTGACCCCATAACTGCTGACTTCTGGCAGCAACAGGAGCTCTGGTTCCAGCCCTGGGCCCAGGTCCAGGCCAAAACCATTTGCTGCTTGAATCAAAGATGAGGCTTTTTCCCCTCTTGTTGAATTGGGGGTGCGGGGAGGAGGAAGTTTCCCTGGATTCAAGTAAATACAGTATGTGCATCCGTTTTGGATGCGTAAAGATGTCTGTGTCTTGAACATCAGATAAACAGAAATATTCACATGCATTTCAGGACACATTCTGTTGTCCCCTTGTGCACAAAGTGGGTTTAGTGGTCCAGTCAACTTTTCTGGTAAGACCCTTTCCTGCAGTTCAAATAATACCCTGATTTGTAATCTAAGGGAAGTCAAGAATCATTAGAGGAGTCTGAATTATTTTCTTCCTGCTTGGTCTAATTAAAGCACTCCCTACCACATTGCATTATCTCTCTTGTTCAAAGTAATCTTAATCATATCTCTGGCTAATGTTAAGTAGCCTGGGCATTGGCATGCCCGCACAATTCTATGTTGAGTTGACTGCAATTTTTCTGGATGCATGGTCAGACATAACACCTTCAGTATGTTATGTGACTTTTTAATTTAATTTTTTTTCCAAACTTGGTCCTGTGTTGGTTTTAAAGAAACTTAGGCCATAGTGTTTTTATATATATATAAAAGTTTCATTTTCCCCCTCATCTTTATTTTCTAATGTGAAATAGTTATTACTGAAGTGAAACAAGCTGGTAATTCTTTCTTCTAAAACCACTATTTGAAATGAATGAGAACCATAGGGTTACAAGAGACCTAAGTGACAGAGGCATACCAGGGCAGCTTGTACCCTGGGCAATGGTAACAGGTGGGGTGGTGTTGGCTGCCGTGCTACCAGCAGAAGTCATAGAACCAGCCACCAGCTGCAGCAGCAGTTATTTTGTGCCCTTGCCACCCCTCTCCAGGGAAGTGCCTAGGGCTCCTGCTCTAGTCTCCCACCCAGCCCTCATTTACATTACTGCCAGGGGCAACACATAGGGGGTGCACATATACCCCTTGAGCATGGCAGTGCGTCCCCTACAAAAAGGAAATGCACTGACACCACCAGCGGTTTCTGCGGGTGGTCCGCAATCCCTGCTGGCAACACTGCCAGTGGAACTGTGCTGCTGTGTTCCTGGCGCTGCACTCCCACCACTGCCACCATGCTCCCCCCCCCCCGCCCCCAGCCACTGGGGGCATGAGTCATTCATGATTACTGCTAAGGGATCATCTAATCCAGGGGAAGCCAACCTGTGTTGCAGGCAATTTCTGGATGTGGCATGCAGCAGATTGGGGAGGGAACAAGCAGCATAGTTGGGGCAGGAAGTAGAAAGTAGAGCAGCAGATTAGGGAGGGTGCACAGGGCAGGGAGCAGAAAATAGAGCTGTAGATTAGAGAGGGAGCACAAGGCAGGGAGTAGAAACCAGAGCAACAGGTCTGGGCAGGGGAAAGGCACTTGGTGAGGGTGCCGGGGTAATGTGTGGCAGCCCTGTTGTAAAGGTTGGCCCCCACTGGTCTAATACAATCCAATATATAGATGCGCGATGTATTGTTCTTAAACCATCCCAGACAGATGCCACTTCAGTTCTTTGTTTTTTAATAAAACCTCCAGTGAAGTAGATTCCATAGCTTCCATGGTAGCTTGTTCCATTGTCATTTAGTTATTACAGCTAGGAAGTTTTTGCTGAGATTTAAACTAAACCTGCTGCAGTTATAAATCCACTGCCTCAGGCCTTCCCTCTGTGGCAATAGAGAAGAGTTGTTTTCTCTCTTCTTTATAGAAGCCTTTCAAATACTTGAAAACTATTATCTCCTTAAATCTGCATTTTTTTTCAAGCTAAATATGCCCAGTGCTCTTGACCATTCCCTATAGTGCTTGCATTCCAAGTCCTTTAGCATCCTTGTTGCTAGCCTCTGGATCATCTCTACTTTTTCTATATTCTTCTGAAAACGGGGATCCCACACAGTACTCTAGCAGAAACTTAACCAACAGTAGAGTGATATAACAGAGTTAAACCATCACCTCCTGTATCATACATGTAACAGTTTTGTTAATGGCCCAGAAAGTCGAGCAACATTGTTATGTGTTATATTGTTGAATTTCTTATGCTCCATAACCACAGATCCTTCTTGACAATTCTACTGCCTATCAAATTATTCCCCATTCTGTATTTGTAGAATTTTTTTCTTCAAACTTATCATAGTTTTTGCTTTGAATTTCATTTTATTGTCTATAGCCCAGTTCCCTAACTTAATATTCTTTACAATTCTAACCATATTTGTGAAAGTATTTGCAGCCCCTTCCAGTTTTGTGTCATGTGCAAGCTTGAGATACATATTATAGAATGTAAAAATCTTGGCCTACTCATTTAACCTCTCGTTTCAACTTTTTGTCATTATATTAAGACAACATGCCACCCCAGTTTAATGTTGCTTCTGTGTCAGTGCTACTTTCATATCGATATGTCTAACTTTTTGCTGCTTAGGTTTTTAGCTGATCCATATTTATTTGAAATAAACTGCATCTCCACAAAAATCATTTCTAGCACTTGAACGCTTTGCACTTGTTTTGTTTAATTTATTCAAGGGCCTTAAGGCACTTAATAAAGTATTAAATATAGGTAAACACCCTCATCATATGGATAAGAAAAACAGATGAGACACACAGAGCTTGTCATTTACTTCAGTGTATATGACTGATCATTACAGAACTAGAAACAGTTCTCCCACTTCTAAGGATCAGACTTGCCACCTATAAACAGCTGCAACTTCCTAATGGAGTTGCATCTTACTGCACAGCAGAATATAGTAGGTTTGTTTGTATGGATTTATGTTACAAATAATGCTTTGGCAATGTTCAGAAGAAACTAAATGTGATATACCTATGGTTGCTTTAATATTGCCTCACAAATCAGTTAATATGCTACTAGTGTAAAAGATAGTTTGAGGAATTTTTAGGTGTGCTACCTTCTTATATGATATTCATTTTTCAAAGTGTATTTGAAACACTTGTAGTTCTCACTGCAATTGATAGAACTGGCAAATCCATTGGCTACCATAGTCTTGAATTAACAATATATACTGGATAAATGTGTGGTAAGTGGTAAGTGTCTATGTGTTTTCTTCATTAAGAAGGCTGGATGGCTATGCTGATAAAATGACTGTCAGTGACATCACTGACAGCTGAATTCTTCTTGACTGTCTGCATGAAATGAGCTAATTGGCAAGCAGAAATTTACCACATGCATCTAACTCTTTAGACAGACACGAACTAAAGATATCCGTGGCCTGCCTTGAAGAACTTCATTTTTTCAGTCATGGCCTCTCTCCTTTTCCACTGTGCATTCATAAAAAATGAATTTGAAAGATGCATGCTCATTTCTTGGGCTCTGAGACAGCTCACCATGTGCAAAGCTATGACAGCACACATTGCCCAGAAATTTATTGAGCTAAGGATAGATATTGAGAGTGTGAAAATAAGGAAAGTACACTTTATTTCCCTTAGAGAAAGTGCTCTTTTCTCACATGGCCTAGTTATTGGGGTAATTCAACTTATCTTAGTAAAGCTCCACAAATGTATGCAACATTTTACCATCCAGTCCTCATCTACTCAATCCAAACTGTTCAGTGATTATTTTAACAATAACTCTCTCTTCCTTCTGACCCCTTCCTTCTCCAGTGTAGTCAGAGAAGTAACCCTATATTAAAGCAATTTAACTTACTTTTGACCATTGATCGTCTGTGTGCTGCATGGTGATAAATTCATTTGCTATCAGTGAATGAATTATCTTGCTTCTTCAGTAATAGATAGAGCTGGATGAAAAGAAAAAAAAATCCCCCACAGAAAATGTTCTTTTTTACTTTGTCTTTTTTTTTTTTAAATCAGGGAATAACCACAGATTTCCTATGCTATCTCTTATACTCCATTTTCTACTGTAAGTTTGATTTCACTTACCAAAGGAAGACAGTGAGTGCTTCATAGAACCTGAGGTATTACATAAAGCCTAGAAGGTAAAGAACAACAGTGAGCTGAAGTAATTGAGCTACATAACTTATGAGGAATCTTGGCAGCATACTTCAGTAAAAACAGCTCAATTTCTGGCTGAACAATGAAAACTTTTAAGAACTAATGTGTATAATTTTGGGGTAGGGGGAATGGGGGGTGGAATTTTACAAGAAGCAGATATTTCTTTTTTTTAAAAAAGTTTAGTTAAATCCCATTTTTTGGTCAAAAACAGGATTTTTTTTTTTTTTTTTTTTTTTTTTTTTTTTTTTGGGAAAAC
>NW_017728992.1:114011156-114012963 GCF_001723915.1 Gavialis gangeticus
CTTATGAGGAATCTTGGCAGCATACTTCAGTAAAAACAGCTCAATTTCTGGCTGAACAATGAAAACTTTTAAGAACTAATGTGTATAATTTTGGGGTAGGGGGAATGGGGGGTGGAATTTTACAAGAAGCAGATATTTCTTTTTTTTAAAAAAGTTTAGTTAAATCCCATTTTTTGGTCAAAAACAGGATTTATTTTTTTATTTTTTTTTTTACTGGGAAAACTTCCACCAGCCATACTTGTAAGGATACTTTTTATAATGGCTGGAATTTAACTGCATAGAAATTCAAATTAGACATAAAATGTGCACATTTAAAGTTAAAAAAAATGGAGTCTACAGATAAAGACCAGATGAATTTCTAGAAAATATGCTTTAGCTGAATACAAATGTGGCTCATTAGAGGGTAATTGTTTAAATTGGGGGGAGGGAGGGGTAAAATGGCTTGTATTAATACTTACAGATAATCTTGTTAGAGCACAAATGTGGCACTCTCTTTAATTTTTTAGAAGAATTTTAATGTGATCTTCAGGAGCAGTTTTACTCCTCTTCATGTTTTTTGTTCTTTTAATTCACATTGCTAATGGCTCTGCTCTTTCTTTCTAACCTTTTCCTTGTTTTCATAATGAAATAAGTCTCACCTTTCCAGGGGGCTATAATCCTTTTTCTTATACACTGGTCATCTTTTCAGCATGAACTAAATTCTGTAGTATGTTCCCAGAAGCTTCTGCTTCTGTCTGTGGTCACTCTGAGTCACTTGCCTGTACATAAGGAAAAAGTCTTCCATTCAGGCAGATGATGATGACTCTATTTGGGGAAGCAAGGCTCATTCAAAACAAAATGGGCTCAAGTGTTTTAAACCTCCTCGCTAATGGCAATAGGCCATTCCACTTCTTGGGAGTGATGCTCTGTCAACTGCTCAATCCAAAATAGAAAACATATTGTTCTGTGGAATGACCAGAGCCCCTGTCATAGTTTCTGTATAAACATGCAACTTAATGGAGTAAAAATAAATGTTATTGTATATGCCTATATATCATGTTTACATTTACAAAATATTCTAATCCACAATAAATGCATACTGTAATAGGGACTCAGGCAGAAGCCCTGTTACTTGGATAAAATCAGGCAAGATTGACCCAGGGTTGAACCCTGCCAGGTGAAAGGAATTACACACCCGAGGCAGGATTGGGTGACTGGCCTGCCAAAACTGGAATAAAGCTGGCGGTGGGCAAAAGACTTATTGCCTTCGGGCACAAGATGGATAAAGGGTCTCCCAGACTCTGGGGAGAAAACCACGGGACCAACCAGTAGCTGGAGAAGACACCAGGAGTGCAGGGCTCTGGGAAGCTTAGCAGGTTCTCTACAAAAAGATAATCGCTTCTGAATTAGTGGTGGACCTGGTGAGTGCAGGAAAAACAAAGGAGTCGGGAGGAGGATCAGCCGGGAGGCTGTGAAGAGAGGGATAGGATCCCTCGGTGTATATAGGGGGACAGAAATCGATATCAACCACCAGAACCGGTGATGAACGCGGCGTTGCTGAAGGTGGCGATACAGACTGAGAGGGAGCAGCAGGGGGTTGCTCACAGTGGGAGATGCATCTGCCGCATCTTTTATTCTTTACGCGCATCCCACTAACAAGGCAGTTGGTGGCAACAATGAGTTACAAAGTATCTGGGTGTTCTGAATTGGAAACTTCAAATCTACAGTCCAGACTGCCCTCATCAATGAAGTAATTGTTGAGACTAGTGTTACTGTATCTCTTTAGTTCATAAAATTAACAATTTGAGCATATAGCTTTGGGGTGGCA
>NW_017728992.1:114017963-114019736 GCF_001723915.1 Gavialis gangeticus
ATTGATGAGACTAGTGTTACTGTATCTCTTTAGTTCATAAAATTAACAATTTGAGCGTATAGCTTTGGGGTGGCAGTTATTCATTTCCAACATCAAGAGGCACTAATTCCCTTCCTTTCCTTCATCCGAGTCATGGCAGGTGAGTACAGAGGGGCAATGCACCTAAAATCCGCCCCCCCCCACACTCACACTAACAATAACAACTATACATCGTGAGCCCAATTCTGTTCCATCTATTACCTGTGTAATCCACTGGTACATAACAGTGGATTTAGGCACCTACATTATATTCCACCCTGTTCTTGTCTCTGAAAAATTTAATAATACAAAAGTGGGTGTGTCCTCTTGTTCCTCACTGCTTTTTTTTACTCAGTCTTAAAAGTAAGGTGATTTAATGTTTCAGAAGTAGATGGATCAATGAATTTTCAGGGACTTGATCAAGGTGGAATAAAGTAGTATGTTGATGCCTTAATCCAACTAGATGCTTACTAGGTGGAATGGAATCGGGCATTATAATTATAAAGTTAACTTTAAATACTATATCCAATTTGTTGTCATTAGGTCTGCTTAACTAGTACTTAAGGAGAGATTTACACACATAGCTGTCCAAGAGGTACACTTTCATATCGCATACCTTAATATCAAGGAGCATGTCCCACTACAAAATTTTACTGATCTTAGCCTGTGTGAAAATAACCATGATATTGCTGTTATCTCATGTGCTAAGATGGTAGGATGTCCTGTGATCTGTATACTAGTGCATTAAATCAGGCTACACTGAATTGTAGCATTTTTTAAAGTGACCCCTCTCTCTGTTGCCTCCCAGGGATCTGATGTCTACAGCAGTATACAAAATCAATTTAACCCCCCCCCCCAAAAACCGTTCATATGGAGTTATTCATTACTAAGGGAGGCAATTTTGAAGGCAGAAGTAAAGGGTCTTTGTCAGCAAAAAATGTAAACAATGTTATTAGGAAGTTCAGTTTGCAAACCACAGAGCAATTTGTACTGAATCTAAGTTCTCTGTCCCACCTTGTTTCTCTACTAAATGTAACAATATTAGCTTGGGTATATTTCCCTAAGTATGGATCTTACTGATATCATAACACAGAATTTTTAGAAAGTTGGTGTCTTTTCTGGCCAACTGGCAACATAAGTGAAAGGTATCTTGGATGCCATCTCTATTCAAATGCTAAGGAACTACACCAGAGAAGTATGAGGTGAAAGGTAAATGACTTCCAGGCAGAAGAAAGGAAGGAGATAGAAAAGCAAATACAGCCCAAGCGGAGTTGTAAAATAGCACTGGAGAACTAAGATCACTGAAACTTAAATTAAGCTAAAATGTCATTGCACAGTGACGGGGTAAACAATCTAAGCTAAAGCTAAAATGAGGCTCAAGCTTATAACACTTAGGCCATGAACAAACATTTGTTTCTACAGGCAATAATCTCTCTGAAACTCTTACTAGTAGGGAGATAACCTGGAAGTTAGAGCATAAATGTGTTCCAGCCCCCTGGCTTGAGAGCTACACAGGTGAGCTCTTCATCCAGGCTGCACTAGAGGGCTTTACCCTGTCCTCCCCCCTAACCTTAGGGGGGCCCATTACTTGATGGTCTGTCTGATCTCCTACCTGGGAAGAGTTCATTCTGTCAATACACAGTTCCACTGTGCAGCTAGGGAAGTGGGGCTGGATGCAGCCTCTTTGAGTCTGGGTCCCAGCTCCCTGGCTTTTAAATTGCCACATGTGCTGTTCAGGGGGACAGCACATGTGGT
>NW_017728992.1:114024736-114032742 GCF_001723915.1 Gavialis gangeticus
GCCACCTGTGCTGTTCAGGGGGACAGCACATGTGGTATTTAAGGCTCATGGGACCAAGAAATGGAGTGGGAATATGACATTTAAATCCCAAGGCCTGGGAAACAGGGCAGATATAGCTTCCCCAACCCTGTTTCCCAACTGAGAAGCTTTGCAATCCCTGCCCCTGCTTCCCAGCTGAGTGGCACAGGTGGGAGGGGAAGCCAGTGTGGGCTAGGACCTAGGCCCCAACTGTGCCACTTGGCTGAGCAGTAGAGGCAGCATCTAAAGCTGGGGTGGGAAATTATTTTAGCTGGAGGGTCACTTGAGGAGTTTTGGTGAGTTGTCGAGGGGTGCAAGGGTAGACCTGCCCCCTGGTCACCATCTTGGAACTACAGTACTCAACCCTAACCCCTGAATTTTGCCATCAAAAATCCCTCCCCTTGCCCCAGAAATACTCCTGGGAGGTGATGTGGGGAGTGGTGATATCTTGAAATCAGAATAAAAATATAGTGTATACTGAAAAATCAAATATCTACTATAACTTATTTTTTAAATAAAATTAAAATATTTTGCACTGATTTGTGTGTTTGCATAGTGTATCTAGAGGCAATTATAATAGTTCAAAATACAGTTTTAGTCTTGTATATTGTGTGCGGTGGGGGTAAGGGGGTGTATGTGGGGTGTGTGGTTGGGGAGTGGATGTGTGTGTGGTGGGACATGGGGGAAGGTGAGGAGTGGGTATGGAGGGGTTAGTGTGGGGTATATTGTTGGGGTGGAGTGTCTTGGAGGCTGTGGGTATATGCATGAGTATGGTTGGGGGTGGGGTGTATAAGTGTGTGTGGAGGGGTTGGGGGGTGGCCCTTGGAGTTCCTGGAGTGTGCCAGTCCCTGGATCTGCATGTGGTGGCAGCAAGTGGGGCCAGCCCTGCCTGGATCCATAGCATGCATCTCCCTGTGATCCCAACCCAGTCCCTGGCCACAGGTGGCAGCAGATGCAAGGCCAGGCCCACCTGGCCATGTAACATGCAGCTCCCATCCAAGGCCCTAGCTACACATGGTGGCAGCATGCAGGGCCAGCCCCACCCAGCCTAATAGCACTTCTACCTAAGTTCCCATTCACACATGGTGGCAGGGTGCAGGACCAGCCACACTTGGCCTCATAGCCACAGCTCTTGTGCTCCCATCCCAGGCTGCACATGGTGGCAGGGAGCAGGGCCAGCCCCATCTAGCCCTGTAGTATGCTGTTCCTGCACTACTGCTCAGTTCCCCAGCCGCGTGTAGTGGCATCATGTGGGGCCAGCCTGACCCAGCCCCATAGCACACAGCTCCTGCAGTGTGCAGGACCAGCCCCACCTGCCACTATAGCGCATGGCTCCCTGTAATGCTGCTCCTTTCCCCTAGTGGGAGTCCCTGGCCCTGGCTCAGTGGGGTCCTTACCTGAATTCCCACTCTCCAGGGAGGAGGCAGGAACCAGCCATGGGGTGGCCAGATGAAAGCTTCATCAAGCAGGGGATTCTTGTTTTTAGCCCCTCTTGGCTTGGAGATGGGGGCAGGTCAGGCCAGGTCAGGGTCAGGGGGTGGTTGGTTAGCAGGGACTTGCCATCTAGCAGAGCGACAGCTCAGGGCCAGGGCTTACAGAGGGGCCCCACAGGCTGGATGGGATTGTGTGGCAGACCAAATTCAGCCCTGCAGGCCATATTTTGCCTGCCCCAATCTAAAGTTTAGAGGGCCAAGAACCAGGGCAGGGAGCCTGGGAGGTATTTTCTTGGGTCTGGAATCCTCCCTGGTGCACCTGTCTCCCCCAGTGCACTCCTCCAGGTTGAACTGGAGGGGCACATGGGATAGGGGCACTTCTCCATCAGTAGGAGAAGCTCTGGGAGATCTCCAATCTCAGGTGCAGTTAACTGTAGTTCTCCAGATTGACCCAGAGGAGTGCACCACTGGGGGGTTTTTCTTTCACAGTGGGAACCCTCCCAGGGTTTGAAGAGGGTTCCCCTCCCTGCCCCCAGGAGAATGGTTCTCCCGGCCCTGACAGTCAGCTGTTTGACAGGACAGGCAACAAGGTCCCCTTCTACCTGAGACCTTGGAGAACTAGAACTTTGTGGAAGAGCCATTTTTCTTCTGGGAGAAAGTGCTTGAATGGCTGTACACTCTCTTTCTGCCAGGGGAAAGATTTTTTTCCTGGTACAATTGTAATGCCTCTCAGCCTGAGTTTGAGTGCACTACAAGCCTAGTTTACAGGTTCTTCTGAGTGAGTGGAAGAGGAATTGGAGCCACAGTATAATGTTAGACTGAGGATAACTGCAGTTGAAGACAGACAGAACAATGGGTAGGTCGTGAAAGCTGCCAACATAGAATCTCTGTGTATTGTTTGGAGACATTTAAAAGACAGCCCTTCGAACAAACATAGCTATTTTCAGAGGTTGTTCACTTTTTTTATCAAGGATACTGGAGATAAGAATATGGCAAGATTCATGTTTTTCCATCTTTTTTTTTTCCTATAAGCCATTTTATAGATCATGGAGCAGATATGATCAATGTGATAAATTAGTAGTTTTTATTTAGATTTGTTACTTTATTTTATTTTTTTTAATTTATGACATTTCTATTCAATCCTTAGGTACAAGTTCTTCGCAATGCAGGAGAAGAAGTGACCCTAACAGTGTCCTTTCTGAAAAGATCACCTGCTTTTCTCAAATTGCCATTAAATGAAGACTGTGCATGTGAGCCTTTCTGGTTTTGCTAAAAGAAAAATCCCTTCAGTGTTCGTGTGAATTTCTACTGTTACAGTTTCCAAACCTTCTGTACACTGACAGTGATTGACAGGGGCTTTTTCAGTCAGTATTGTGTCCTGAATATGAACTTTTCATATCACCATGTGCTTTATTAGTATTCATTGCAAGCTGAACAATGCTATCTTTACTTGAGAAACTGAATACCAGACCCTCTGCTGGTGTGAATCATCATTGGTTTGTTTAAAACCACAGTGCTACACTATTGTACACCAGGAGAGGCTCTAGTCCCACATACTTAACAGATATTTTTCAAGCAACATAAAACTAACATTGTGATTAGAAAGTATGTTCTTTCCAAATGTGAAAGTGGGTTTGAAGATAAACATTTGAAGGCTTAACTTCTCAATTTATAGTTCAATCAGTGGGGTTAGTGGAAATGCCTCTTTAACTGAAGATGAATATACTCTGAGCTGATTAGTGTGTTGTTTAGTTCCAGAGAGTTTTAGTTCGCTAGCCCCAGTGGGAACTTGAAAGAGATGTATGGAAGCAGCTGCCTTCCTATAATTATAATAAATTATAAGTGTTGGTGCATAATCAGTATATCCATGGATGTTTATATCTGTGTGCCTATGCCTTTAGTCATTCCTGCTTTCTGTCAGCTTCCCTCTTCTAAAAGAATAAACATAATTTTAAATTTTAAATTATAACACAAATATTCATTTGAAAACCTATTTTATTTAATATGGTTAATCTTTTGCACATGGTTTTGAAAGTAAGAGGAAATGACCTAGTATGAATTTAAGTAAACTTAGATCTAGTGTATAATTATGGGGGTGAAGTCCTTTACGCACTTCCTGGTATCGTGTAAGTACATACACAGAAAGAAAATTTGGTCTAAAAATATTTTCATTTAAGAAAGTAAATATATGCTGTAAGAAATCCATGCCTCCATTCATGACAGACATCTACAGCTACTATAGTATTACTTCAATATTGAACAATTAACACAAACGTGCATTCAGATAAATGTAGACAGCATCCTTTACATTATTCTCAATTCCTTTTAGTTCTTACACTTTGTACAATATTTTTTATATAAGTAGAACTGTTGAAATATTTTCATTGGGCAGGTGTCTCAGGTCCAGATTGGACCCTGCCCAGAAAAGAAAGACCCAATCTGTAGCTCTGGAATTACAGCAATGGCCTATGGGCCAGGACTTGAACATGGCTTTTCTACAACCCTAACCAGAACCCTGATCTAAACAATGGTTTGAGAGTCAAGAAAATCAGGGTGTGAATTGTGTACAACTGATACACGGAATATTATTAGGTTTACCTCAATTATTCACTAATTTAATTTTGAACAACGAATAGCTGAAAAGTCAAGGGCTGTTCTGTTGATATTTCAGAAATGAAAAAAAAGTAGCAAACTAGTCCTTGCAACATAACAGTACTTAGGAAAAATGTGTATATGAATGTAAATTCTAACAGCATGAATTAATGAACAACTTTATATGCATGAATACTTTTATTAGGTGTCCCTAGTGACCAAAGCAGTGGCACTTCCTCTCCCCTCTGTGACAGCGGTTTGCATCTCAATTACCATCCCAACAATACGGTAAGAGATTAACTTTGTTTTATATGTCAATGATAACTAGGTATTAGTTAGTGAATTGAATACAAGTGGTAAATATCTTTAAAGATATTAGTATAATGGAGTCATCTGCATAACACTGGATTTGGTTGTTGATTGAAGGTTTCCACATACTTTTGTACATATCTGGAACATAGTTAATTTGTCCTTTAAAAATGCATCTTCTGTTGATAAATACAACTGAGTGTAGAGTTCCTGCCAAAGAAAGAACATGCTGCAAGTGTAATAGGGAGAAAACATACTTTTTAACATTAGAAAGCATTCTTATTTATATAAGCAGGAGATACTTCTTACAAAGTATGTTTAAGAAGACTTTTAAAAGCAACATGGATGCTGCTGCTGAATAATCTGATTAGCGCTGAAAAGTGTTTTATGTAAAAAAAAAAAAAAAGTTTCTTCATCAAAATGTATATTGTTCAGAGAAAATAGTCATTTTGATACATTTTCTGGGTTCAGGAGTATTTAAAATTCTTTTTTAAAGAAGTATTGAAAATGTAAAAAATCCCATTTTAACTCTTTTACAATTCTGATTTTCATATAAAAATGTCAGTTGTTCATTTTGAGTTTTAAATTAGTTCCTAATCAAATGCCAAAAAGTTCAAATTTAAAACAAAATACATTGAAATGATCATAATACTGTATTTCTATTAACTTCATCCACAATGGTTTTTAAAAATGTTTTGATTCACAAAAACATTTCAGCCTTCCAAATTTTAAAATGTCCAGACATTCTCACAGAACCAGAAAATCTTTTTGCCTAGCTTTCTCTGTCATACAGTATATGCAAAACAGGATATTTTCAAGATTAATTTTATATCTGTTTTAATATTCTCTCACACAAATTCTGACCTTGGAAAAATAATAAAAAATGATATTCATTTTCAACAACAACCAAAAAGGCAAGGTATCAAGATTTTTCCACAAAAGAAGGCAGCCCACAAAACTAATGTTTCCCCAGCTCAGTTACCTGAAAACCTCTTTTTCCACCTTAAAACACCTCTGTGAAGCATGGAGTATGTGCTGGCCCCCATCTCTGCTCAAGTTATTTCCAGAACTGAAGCTTTGTCATTTGTTACAAATAAAACAAAATAAAAACCTCTTTCTGTTAAAATGTATTGATTTCAATTTTTTTAAGGTAAAATATTTCAGTGTACCTTTTTGCCTGTTGTTAAGGTCTGTGTGTTTAAAATGTCATTAATTAGCATAAAGTTCTATTCAAAAGTGATAACAATAGCACACTGACATTTTAACATGAAAATCTGCAGATAAATATTCTGATTTTTGAGTCAGAAATACCTCTGGAGAATATGGTACACTTTCTTAGCAGTGTAAGAAAATGGCTTTTAGCAGAGGAACACAGTGTATTATTAGGAAAAAAATAGCTGTCACCTTACAGGTGATATTTAACAATTACATTATGGATATCAAACAGTATTAAGTGAAAGTTCCTGCTTAGCATAGAAAACTCTATGAATAATCCATTCTAAGTTGTGCGGCAAATAACAATTATATATTAAATAGCTTTATATCTACAAGAAATTATCGTCATTTGAACTGAAGAATCCACAGGCTTGCAGTCAGTTGCACTCTGGTTATAGTGGGATTCTGCTGAGACATAAGAATCTGCCTTTATGAATCAGACTTCATTAGGTCTCAGTGCTTGTGAACATTAACTGATACAACCTAGCTGTTGGGGATTTTGCTCCACTAGTTTTTGAGAGGACCCACTTATTTGTTGTTTAGAAGTTTGGATTGATTTTCAGTTGGTAAAAATACATGTAAAACCTAACATTTCCTAGGGTTTATTTAATTATTAATTAGAAAGGTTGTTGTTTGGAGTTGATTAGCTGTTGTTCTCCTATTTATAATTTTCATTCATCTGAAAAAGAGACAGAAAAGATGTTGGTGGCAAATCATAAACCAGGAGGTAAGAATAGTTAATAATCCAATCAAACAGTTGTCTGACACCCCATGTTTGGCCCCAATAAATGTTTCTTTATCCATTTATTTATTAAAACATAAGAGCATAAAATGTTCCATGTTAGGTCAGACCAATGCTCCATCTAGCCCAGTGTCCTGTCTCCGCCAGTGGCAGGAGTGGAAGTGTTACCAGATTTGCCCATCACTTTGGGGTGTGCTCATTTATTTGGGATATATTTCTAGGGTCTCTGTAATTCTATTAATGTGCTGCTTGTGTACTGGTGTTTCTATGTGGAGCTGTATCTCGCCCTTCTTCAAGTCCTCACCCCCAATGGAGCTATCTTGCAGGACTCAGTTCAATGGGGCTGGGTTCCTCCAGCAACCAGATCAATCACATATGTACAAATACATACAGATTAACGTAACATGCCTGACCCAGCTGGGTTGATCAGCACGGACAGGCTGGCACCCTCATATGCAAGGAATCAGTTCATTAAGGTAACAACTAAATGCAGTCAGACACAAACACACAGGTAAACAGAATGTCTCTGAATCTGGCTGGGTGTCCAGATGACATGGGCCAGCATTCAGTTCATTAGGGCATGTCTGAGCCAAAATGGGTTAACTAGCCCATACAAGCTGATTCCCTTATGTGTCTTTAAACTCAGCACATCCCAATCTTTTGCCCTAACTGTCCGAGTAGTGATAGTCTTTTGATGAGCAGACCCCACAGTATTTCTGGGCTTCACAGGGATCTTTGGCTTAGATAAAAGAAGCGTTGCTGCAGAGCAAGTGGAGAAGGGGAAGCAGAGAAGGAAAAATACACCCGGTACCACCAGTTTGACAATAAAAGTTATTTATTGCTAAGTATATGAAATTTATAATGGTACTGGTAATAATAGACATGCAAGGGAAAACAATCAAAAACAATTAGACTATTACCCTGGTTTAATTGAGTATTTGGGAAAACCTAGCTCAAGCTTAACTAATAAAATTTAGGTTTAGAAAGCTATGCCTAGAGAGAAAAAGAGAAAGAGAGAGAGCGAGAGCTGGGATCTCACCATTCCAATGCACTCGGGTTGTTTGCTGACAGGTAGAGTTCTTAGCACGATTGTCGAAGGTTAAACATATGACGGAAAGAGATGATCTGTTTCTTCCAGCTTCTTGAGATCAACGGCAGATGATGTCAGAGAGATTTCTCCCTCTTGAAGCATACAGTTTGCTGCTTTTACAACCTTCTTATACCCCTAGTCTAGCCTCTTCAAAGCATTCTTTTAATTGTGTAAATAATTGTCTTTTCTAGTGACAAGGAGTTATGTGGTTTGGAACATCTCAAGCAACTGATTAATAACCAGGAAAAACATAAGGTTAAGGAGTAAGCAGACACTTAGGAGCCAGCTTGAAATTCTTATGAATAGAAGATATGCTGGATGGGATACCACATTGTTTCTTCTCACATGGCTTAGCTATGCTTGCAGCATCAGGGTTTTGTATTTTTACCTGTTGTGAATAAGCCTCAGTTTAGCATGACTTCTAGATCTTACTTAAAGGGATTATTTGGAGTGTTCATAAACTTTGTGGGGAGGACTTCCCCCAGTAATCCCAGGAAAACTATCACAGCATTTGTGGTCAGGACTCCAATGGGCTGGAAGCTGTGATGAACTTTTAACCATTGTTCAAATGTTGCCCATACCCCCTCTGACTTGGTCTCTTGCTTCA
>NW_017728992.1:114032892-114038943 GCF_001723915.1 Gavialis gangeticus
TAGAAAAAGTCCTTTGTAAGTCCAGCAAGCTGGGAGCCTGGGCTCCCTCAGGAACACAGAGCTGACAGGTAACAGAAGCTTTAGAAAAATAACATTGAACTGGATACCTCTAGAGTAGTCCATTTCTTATTCAATACCGTTCTTGGCACCCACCATTTATTGGATTAGAGATCCCAGAGGAAACATGCCCAATCATTCTGTTCAATAGCCATTAATAGATCTATCCTCTATTCATTTATTCCATCCCTTTTTGAACGTGCCTAAGCTATCTTCTTCCACTACCATCTACAGCAACAAATTCCACAAATTAACAATGCATTGCATAAAACTTGTTTTCCCTTGTTAGTTTTAAATTTGGCTCCCTATTATTTCAGGGACACCCCCTAGTTCTAGTATTCCATGACTTGGTGAATTGTGTTCACATAACTGAGGGTCCCTCTCCCTCCCCCTCCCCCCCCCCCCCCCCCCCCCCACAGTGCATTACCTTGCATTTGCCAACATTTGAAGTTCATCTGCTTTTTTTGTTTGTTTGTTTTTGCTCACTTATTTAGCTTGGTGAGATTGTGCTGCAGTTCACTTCCATCAGCTTGGGACTTATCTGCCCAGAATAATTTTGTATCATCTGCAAATGTGGAGATTTCACTGAGTAGCCCCATTTCCAGGTCCTTGATGAAAATGTTAAATAAAATATGGTACCGGTACAGAACTTTTCACCTCCCTCCATTCTCAGATGTGATCATTTAGTCCTACCCTTTGCTTCCTATCTTTTAACCAGGTCTCCATCCACAAGAGAACACTCCCTCCAGTCCTGTGGCAATGGAGTTTAAGTCTTTCATGATGGGTCATGCTAAATGCTTTTTGAAAATCTAAATGTATTATATAAACTGGACCCCCCCCTTGTTCACATGCTTGTTAACAGCCTCAAAAAACTCCAGCACATTTTGGAGGCAGGCTTTCCTTTAAAAAAAACTTTCAGGGATGGAAGTGAGACTCACTGGTCTATAGTTTTCAGGATCTCCTTTGGAGCCCTTTTGAAGATGGACATTCATCATCCAGTCCTTTGGTACAGAGGCTGTTTGTAACTATAGGTTACACATTATTGCCAACAGTTCTGCAATTTCCCCTTTGAGTTCCTCCAGAACTATCAGGTGAATACCATCCAGGCCTGGTGACGTATCAGTATTTAGTTTATCAACTTGTTCAATTAGTGAATATGATAAATAGGACTTTTTGCCATCTTGTACCATCTATACTTTTCCCAGAGCCTGACGAAGGGACTTCGATCCCAAAAGCTTGCAGAAAAGGACAATTTTCTTGCGATTTCCCAGATGGTCTAATAAAAGATATAGTTTTGGAACCAAGAGTTCTAGTTTTTTTTGTATGTCAAATTAATTTGTCACACTTGCAGCAGACATTATATATAACATTAAATTATATATAATGTCAATCTAATCATGCCTATGAAGAAACTGTGGTTGGATATCTGTGTAATGAGCCAGCCAGAGGATTTCACAGTATCATAAAGAAGTAGGGTTGGAAGGAACCTCCAGAAGTCATTATGCTTGAGGCAGGATCATCCCTATTCAAACCATTATCTAGAACCCATGATCTAAACTGTACATAGCACTCTGAACTAACACAAACTTAAGACCCTAAACTGCCACAGGTAAATCAGGGGAACCATGGCAGCTAGTGTTCTGTGTCTATGAAATGTTGTCTACACAGGCTCTCCTGAGCATATATTGAGGGCCACACTGCCTGCTACAGTGGAAGACAACCCCCCTCCCCCTCAGTCCATACAAACCCAACCATGAGGTAAAATTTCTTCCTGAACCCAGATATGGTGATCGGTCTGATGCTGAGGGGCAAGACCCTCTAGCTAGGAACCTCTGGCACACCCCAGTTAAAGTCCCAGGCCTTGTCTTTAGCCAACACCCAGTGCCTCTGAGGAAGGTTTAAAAGCACCCTGACACATGTAGCAGAAAGGGAGGTGTGGGGGCAACCAACAAAGCCAGGAAGCATTGGAAATACCCATAGTCGAACATAGGCATATCTACACCTAGATCTTCCCCCACCAGTAGCTGTTCAACAGCTTTTTTAACACCTTCAGTAATGAAGAGTCTACAGTTTACCTAGGCAGCCCATTCCACTGCTTCACTATTCTAACATAGCAGAAGTTTTTCCAGATATCCAATTTAAACTTCCTTTGCTGCAACTTTAAGCCATTGGTCAATGCCCTCTTCTCTGCAGCAAGAAAGAAAAAAGTGATTTCTCTCTTCTTTCTGGCAGGCCTTCAAGTATTTGAACACTGCTTTCATGTCCCCTGTTAAGTTCCTTTTCCACAAGCTGAACATGCCTAGCTCCTTCAACCTCTCCTCATATGACTTGCCTTCCAAACCTTTGATCATCTTTGTTGCCCATCTCTGGACCCTCTCTAACTTTGTTACATCCTTTTTAAAATGCAGAGCACAGAACTACACACAGTACTCCAGATGAGGTCTACCCAGTGCCAAGTAGAGGTATTATCACCTCCTGTGTACTGCACCAAATGCTTTTATTGATGCATCCCAAAACTGCATTCACCTTTTGTGTGGCTGCATCACACTGCAGACTAGTATTGAGTCTGTGATCTACCAAGACTCCCAAGTTCTTTTCCATAGTGCTGCTGTCTAGCCTGGATCAGCCATTTTATGGAATAAGTCTGCTATGTCCCACTATGAAATGCTATTTGAGAGTGAAATAGTAACATTTTATTTTAAATATATATATTACAAACCACTGTAGTTAACATTTTTTTATATTGGTTGATCAGATTGTGACTGCTGGTGTTATGTAATAACTTGTGAAAGATGAATTTTAAAAATCCAGTGTTTCAAAGAATGACCTAAGGTGCTACATTATATGTGTCATTCATCTGTGCCTATAAAATTGAGCTAGGATTTTTTTTATATTAGTTCAATCATGAAAAGTCTAGAATGTTGTGTTTCTGGACATAATAGATTTATATTATAAATAGAATTTTCTGTAGGCTCTCTGTTGCTTTTACTTCTAATCTCACTAAGAAATGATGGAGAAAAAAAACATTAAAATGAGATTATTTCATATGGAAAGAGTTCCCCTTTTATTATTTTAAATAGAACTACTGGCCATATACAAACATAAGTACAATTAATAATTTAATATCCATATATTTCTACCTGCTGTTCCATTTTCTTTCAATCACTAGCTTCCTTCCTATCTAGGTCTTATAAAACTCTAAGGAATAGATTCACCTTTTAATTTTCCAGTGAGTGAGTTTTCTACATAAGAGCTCCAGAGTGCCAAAAATTTGAAAAGTCAAATTCCCTAGAGCAGCCTCATTTCTATAAAAGTCTTTGTGGAGAAAAGATAGGTCAAACTAACCATTTTAGCAAAAGAATATGGATTTTATAACTGTAATTACACATTTAAAATGATGAATCTCCAGGAAAATGTCTCATAGAACCAATCCAAATGATCTAGTGAATCAATATAAAACTAACTCAACAGCTTAGAAAACCATGTTACAATGCAACCAATGACTGAAGCCTAAGTGTTCTGGCTGATCTTGATTGGCATTGATTAGGAATCCACGTTTCAAATATAATTTTACCATGGGAAAATTATTTGTTTTGCAGCAGGAAAGTAAGATTTCATTCAGAGTTGTAAAACCAAATCCTCAACTCCAGGAGAGCTCTCTTTGGCATTAGCCAATGCTTTTTCAATCCGGGGCTCATCCTAGGAGTACCTTGAGGTTGTTCTAAATTTCTTTCTGATTGAAGCCCAGTGGGATACATTTTACAGTCTGAAAATGACTTAAGTACAGCTCTTGCTGAGTATGATCCAAAACATTGGGTCTCGTACCCCTGGCATAGGGGCAATAAGAAAACAAATTCTAGCTAGTTAAATATGCTTTCTTCGTCTCACTTGTACACAATGGGGTTTCTTAACCAACTGCTTAAGAAATTATTTGGGCCCCTTTTTGCCTATCTGGCAAACATCATCTACTCCTCAATATAAGAATTCTAATGAAGGATAGGTTCATAACATCTGAATTTATTATTCCCATTGAAGGACAAAGATATGATAAAAACAATTCAATGGCAAGTGTTGCTGATCTAGGCTCATTTTGGCTAAGTACAGACAGTAAAAAAGCCTGAGAAAGAATTGATCCAACCTTTGTGGGTTTCTCAAAGCTACAAAGATTTGATCAAGAGCAAATGTAATTCACATTTGTCCTTTGCTGGGGGAGTGGGGGGGGGGGGGAGGCAAGCAAATGCCTGCTCTTGCCAGGCCAGAAGGTGGCTCCCACACATTTCCCACCCTTCTGGACATCGCCAAAGGCAGCCAAGTCCAGCTGAGCAGAGCCATCCATGACTGGCTATCAGACAAACAGCCCTAACCCCGTGCTGTAACTGCAGACCCTCCCTGTGCCAAACCCAAGGTTTCCAGAACTGGTGGCTGGGGGCAGGGAGGGGAGAACAGAGACCCTGGCTCAGCCTGCCTAGTTAGGATCTGCACAGAGGGACCCTCACAATCGAGGTCTTTCCCCCCACAGGCCCACCCTCACACCAGACATGGCATCTCAGCTGTGGGAGCAAGGGGAAACAGAGCCTCTAGCCCTGCCTCCCCTCCCAACTGGGGTCTGCACAGTGTGGGGGACCCTCTGCAGGAGGAGGTTTTCCCTTTACACCCTGGCTTTCAAGCCCTCAGCCTGGCTGGGCAATCACTCGAGCCCCGCACCAGATCCAGCCTCTCAACCGCAGGGGGCAGGATCAGGGTATGAACCGAAAGGAGAAAGCTGAGGGGGAAGATGGCAGGGATCTATAAAATCATGAAGGGTGTGGACCGAGTGAACAGGAAACTGTTGTTAATCAAGTAACAGAATACTAGAACCAGGGGGCACCCCTGAAATTAGTAGATGACAGGTTTAAAACTAACAAGAGAAAGTACTTTTTTATGCAATGTTTGGTTAACTTGTAGAATTCCTTGATGCAGATGGTGGTGGAGGTAGATAGCATAGCCAGGTTCAAAAAGGGATGGGATACATGGAGGATAGATCTGTTAATGGCTATGGAACATAATGGTTGGAAATGTTTCCTCTGGCATATCTAATCCAATAAATGGTGGATGCCAGGAATAGCAGATGGATCATTCTAGAGATATCCAGTTCAATGCTCTTTCTCTCTTAAGCATCCACTCCTGTCACTGTTGGAGACAGGATACTGGGCAAGATAGAGCATTGGTTTGACCTATTATGCACTTCTTATGGTCTTATGTTCAGGGTAAAATTTAAAAATATTGTGTGATCAAGTGATATGCTATTAGTTGATGGCTGTTAGGTATAGTTAATATCGTATATATGTTTCCAGGTGAATGGTGTAATCCTAGTCCCCCTGAAGTCAATGGCATTTCTTTTTATGGGTAGGGGATTTCACCTGTTATCTCATCTTAAGTGAATATTTTTTCTTAAAGCAATTAGTGGAGTTTTCTTAATTAAAGTGGGAAAGAATATACTTCCCCCTCTACTAGCTTAAATAAATTATTAGTAGTTATTCCAGTAATAAGAGTGTATCCTTTTATGCTACAAGACCCTGCACAAGCTTCTAATAAGAAAGCATGTTGTCCAGAAGGATTTTTCATTATTTCTCAAATATCTTCTTAGAAGGACTGAGAGTAGAAACTTGGAATTTGATCGAGAACGTGCTGTTACAGAGGACTGCCTCAGAGTGCTTTAGTGAGATAAATTGTCTTATATTGTATAGGCCAAGGGATGATGTATTAGAAAGCTTTTTATTTGGTTTATCTGTATAAACAAAGAAGGTAGTGACTCACTAGAGAAGAAGACACTTATACTTAACACTGAAGCAATTACAAGTTAAATGTCTTAATTTCAAAATATTTATTGAGAGCCCCATGAAAAAGCTCCAAGTGTGGCATTGAAAATATATTCATCATTCTAAAATATTGTACTGTATCCCTGACTCTTTATTGTAATAACGTGATTCATTTTGAAGTATCCCCCCCCCCCCC
>NW_017728992.1:114039116-114040949 GCF_001723915.1 Gavialis gangeticus
GTTTGTAATATGCAGTTCAGTTAACAATTATAGAGAATTGATTGTAGTGTTAGCAGTGGTTTACACTTGCTTCGAGCATATTTGAAGCAAGTAAATTAGCTTTTGTTTTCACTCAAAGGTGCAAAAGAGAAGCTTAGAATTGTCAGTAGCAGCTACAAACTGACAGAATAGAATTTCAGGGAAGATTATTTAATACTGAACTGTGCAGCAAATACTTCAAGGAAGTCTGTCTGTCTGTCTGTCATGCTTATGATAAAGGCTAAACACTCAGACATGTTTGAAATCTTTTTCAGGATACATTATCATGTTCATCATGGCCAACATCCCCAGGACTTAGGTGGGAGAAGAGGTGGTGTGATCTCCGATTAATCCCACTACTTCATTCCCGTTTTTCTCAGTACCTACCAGGATCAGATCTGAGCAGGTAAATAAGTTTCATTGGCCTGGAATATGCTTAGTCTCTGGACAGACATGGTTTTATTGATTGTTAGTAAATACGGGGTTTAGATGAACAAGTAATATCCATCTTTTTATAGTCACAGACCATAAAGTTGTTATACTACAAGATCCTGTGATTACATGCCAGTATTTATTTTAACAATGGTTCCATGATTACCCCACTGTTTTCAAGCCAACATGTGTATACAATGGCAATAAATGTCTATGATGCACTCCTCTACCTTGACAATCAAACATTAAGAAGTTTGTTCTGAAGCACATAGTAATCTAGATCCTGATGCCATCTGTAACAGAACTGTTACTATATAGCATTAATAACTGCCAGTTATTTCTGACGCACATTTTCCTCTCTCTCTCTCTCACACACACACACACGCACACACACACACACCCACTTGCTTCGAGCATATTTGAAGCAAGTAAATTAGCTTTTGTTTTCACTCAAAAGTGCAAAAGAGGCTCCTGGAGCCTAAGTAAGACTGTTTTGCTGTTGGCGGGCTGTTTTAAACTACGCACATGTGCAGCGGGCCCGCCATCAAGGAAGTTGCTCTCAGGCTGGAGGGGCCCTGCCTAGGATTTGGGGGGCCCTACCCACTGGAGAGGGACTGGTAAGTACCCTTCCCCTACCTCTGTCTCTCCCTGGGGGCTGGGCCAAGTAGGGGCCTGGGTGGGGTGAAGAAGATCCCCTGCCTTCCATCAGTGCTGACCTTATAAAGGAACACCATTAGAGGTTGGATACCTTCAAGTCAGCTGGCCCTGACAATCAACACCCCAGGGTACTCAAGGAACTGGTGAGCATCATAGCCCAGCCTCTGGCACAGATCTTTGAGACTTCCTGGTGCTTTGGTGTAGTGCTTGAAGATTGGAAGAAGGCCAATGTGGTGCGTATCTTCAAGAAAGGGAGGAAAGTAGATCTGGCAGACTACAGGCCCATCAACCTGACTTGTTTCCTGGGGAAGATCTTAGAAAAGTTTATCAAAGAGGCCATCCTTAATGAGGGATAGCCAACACGGGTTTGTTGCAGGTAGGTCTTGCTTGACCAATCTCATTTCCTTCTACGACCAGGTGACCTATCACCTGGACAAGGGAGAAGAGATTGATGTCCTATATCTTGACTTCAAAAAAGCCTTCAATCTGGTATCTCATGATCACCTCTTGGCGAAACTGGCCAATTGTGGCCTTGGGTCCACCACAATCCACTGGCTGGGAAACTGGCTCCGTGGTCAGACCCAGAGGGTAGTAATTGACGGAAGTCAATCGTCATGGTGCCCTGTGACCAGTGGGGTCACCCAAGGCTCTGTCCTTGGACCTATATTGCTCAACATCTTCATTAATGATGTGGACATTGGAGTCAGAAGTGGACTAGCCAAGTTC
>NW_017728992.1:114045949-114053247 GCF_001723915.1 Gavialis gangeticus
ACAATTCAAAAAGGATGTGGAGGAGCTTGAGAGAGTCCAGAGAAGAGCCATGCACATGATCAGAGGTCAGGAAAATGGACTTTGTGACGACAGGTTGAGAGCCATGGGGCTCTTTAGCCTGGAAAAGCCACGGGTTCAGGCGTGATCTGATGGCCACCTACAAGTTTGTCAGGGGTGACCAC
Organism: Gavialis gangeticus; assembly: GCF_001723915.1. Classification (NCBI taxonomy): domain Eukaryota; kingdom Metazoa; phylum Chordata; order Crocodylia; family Gavialidae; genus Gavialis; species Gavialis gangeticus. The sequence goes on from NW_017728992.1 coordinate 114,046,132, forward strand.
CAGTATCTGGGGAACATTTGTTCACCAGAGCACCCCAAAGGATGATGAGGTCTAATGGTTATAAACTACTGCAAGACTGTTTCAGGCTGGACATAAGGAAGAATTTCTTTACTGTCCAAGCCCCCAAGGTCTGGAACAGCCTGCCATCAGAGGTGGTTCAAGCACCTACATTGAACACCTTCAAGAGTAAACTGGATGCTTATGGTGCTGGGATCCTATGACCCCAGCTGACTTCCTGCCCTTTGGGCGGGGAGCTGGACTCGATGATCTTCCAAGGTCCCTTCCAGCCCTAATGTCTATGAAATCTATGCACACACACATTGCTTAGGGAAGGATAGTAGTTTAAATAACAACCTGGCTTCTCACTAACAGGTAGTGATTTTGTGGTGGTGTGGGAGCAAATTATTAAAACAGTAGGAATGAATTGAGGGAATAAAATTTTCCATTGGCAATGAAGATATATCACTTTGGTCAAATTTAAACAATTTACTGGAAACCCAATAAAAGCCATTGATCTCAGTGGGATTACACACTTGTTTAAAATTATTTTTTTTCTAAATATTTGTTGAATATGGAGCTTTGGATGTTGATAAAATATTACACATCATGTATTTTCATTCCATATGGTTATTTTTATCATTTTATCTACAATAAACTTATTTAGAGGAAATAACCATAGATCTAAGATTCAAATCAAGTCCCATGTTTATAACATAGCTCAGAATTTAACAGACTCTGGGAACTGGTGGACAAGATCCCCTGGGAGGGAAGTTTGAGGGAGGCAAGGAGTATTGACTGTACTTTAAGGGGGCCTTTCTAAGGGTGCAGGAGCAAGCTACCTGATGTCATGGAAGAATGGGAAATAAAGCAGAAGACCAGCTTGGCTAGACAGCAATCTCTTCAATAAGTTAAAACTCACAAAGGAATCCTATAAAAAGTGAAAACTTGGTTATAAGAAAGAGAATAAGAGTACAACACTGGCGTGCAGAGAGAAAATTAGAAAGGCGAAGGCATGATTTCAAATGCAACTGTCAAAAGACATAGAAGGCAACAAAAAGGGATTCCACACGTAAAACAGTGAAACCATCGGTCCCTTACAGACTGCTGAAGGCAATCTAGTTATGGATGATACAGAGACAGTTGAAATATTTGATGCTTTTTTTTAACTTCATCCTTCAAAAGTAGTGGCAGCTATCACATGATGAATTCAGTTGGCAGCAAAGATAGGGAAGAATACAAACAACCCAGAATAATGTAAGAACAAGTTAGGGACTACTTAGAGAAGCTAGATGCTTTCAACTCAATAGAGCCAGATGGGATGGACGCTAGAGTGCTGAAGGAATTGGATGAGGAAATGTTGGAGCCTTTGTCTATCCTTTTTAAGAACTCATAGTAAGGTCCCAGATGACTGCAAAAGGCCAAATATAATGCTCATTTTTAAGAAAGGAAAAAAAGAAGGATCCAGGAAATTAGAGATCAGCCAGCCTAACCTCAGTCCCTGGAAAGATCATGGAGCAGCTCCTCCAGAAATTGATCATGAAGCACCTAGATGAGAACAAGGTGATCAGGAGGAATCAGGTGATCAGAAAGAGCCAGCATGGATTCACCAAGAGCAAGTCATCCCTGGCCAGCCTGATTTCTTTCTATGATAAGATGACAGCTCTGTGGATAAGGTTAGAGGAGTGGGTGTGATAAATCTTGACTTTGGCAAAGCTTTTGAGACTGTCTTCTACAACATTTCTATTAAATGGAAGCACATACTAGACAAAAGGATTGTGAGATAGATATGTAACTGGTTGGATTATCATGCTCAAGGAGTAGTCATCAATGGTACAATGTCTGCTTGGGAGGAGGTATCAAGTGGGGATCCCCAAAGTTTTGTCCTGAATCCCATATTGTTCATCATCTTCATTAAAGATTTGGATGATGGGATTGGGTGTACATTAAGAAATTTGCAGATGATAGCAAATTGTGTGGACTTGCAGATGCTCTTCAGGGCAGGGCTAGGATCTGGAATAACCTGTACAGACTGGAAAAAATGGTCCACAATTGATGAGGTGAGATTCAACAAGGCCAAGTGCAAAATACTGCACATGGAATGGAATAGTTGTATGCACAAATGCAAACTGGGGAATGACTTGCTAGTACCTGAGGGTTATAGTAGACCATAAGCTGAATATGAGTATGATCTTGTTGAAAAAAGGCAGGCAGGCAGACGGGTATACTGGGCCATTATAATGGGAGTTTCACTTGCCTATCAAGGAGATTGATTCTTCCACTTGATTCAACGCTGATGAGGCATCACCTGAAGTACCGTGTCTTGTTTTGGGCCCCACACTTCCAGAAGGAGATGTTCAGATTGGAAAGAGTCCAGCACAGTCAACAAAAATGATTGGATATACAAAGAGGATAGAGGTGGCATATTCTATGCAGCCACAGGGGATGGGACTAGGAGCAATGGCCTCAAGATGAAGCAGGGGAAAGTTAGGCTGATGATTAGGAGGAACTTTCTGACTCTGAGGGCTGGTCAGGCATTAGGATAGGCTATCTAGAGAAGTTGTGGAATTACCATCCTTGGTAATTTTCAAGAGCAAATTAGACAAACTTTTGGCTGGGGTGGTTTAGTCAGCGGTCATCTTGCCTTGCTCAAAGGGCTGGACTAGATGAGTTTGTGAGGTGTCTTCTAACCCTTCTTTCCTAATATTCTATGATAATTCTAATCCAGGTATTTTGCAAATTCTTAGTTTGCAATGGGTTGCCAAATGAAAGACAAGCTTCTTCTTTTTCTGCTGTGTGGAACCGCTGATGATTTTCTGCTAATCAACTGAGTGGTTCCATTGCAAGAAAAAGCTGTAATGAATAGCTGGAGCACCTCAACTGCCCTGCACAGTTGTTTGCTGTGGTTATATATACCCACTGGTTAGTTCATAAACCCTGATATTAACAGAGTATGAAGAATGTATATTTGCTATATATGTAAAGGGTGTTATCTGTTTTCACACCAGAATAATTACTCCATTTCACTCCTTGTATTGTTCTATATCAACCGTATATCACAAAAAATTAACTCAACACTGCTTAGCATTGACATAAAGATGGTACTAAGAAAAATTGTATTTTGATACAAAAGTGCTTAAAAACAACTTTTAGTTTTCCTGGGATTACAAACTTATTAGTGCTCTTAATTAGTGAAGAATACTCTACAATATAACACCCTCTCAAAAGTCCTTGTTATCACAGAATTGCAGATAAATCCTTAAAGAGGACTGAAAACACTAAGGTTTTGGAAGCAGTATTAAGGAAAGGATATTGAATACAAAATTATGGAAAGAAGCAATATGAAGCAGAAATAAATTCATTTTACTTTTATGCAATTAATAATTAAAAAGCTGTTGTCACTAAGTAAATCATGTTATGCTATGGCTTTTTATGCCCCAATTAGTTAATGTTTGTGCTTTGAAAATATCAAGTGATAAATACTGAGTATCATTATTATATCTATCATCATTACCCATAATCATATTTTTGTACTTTTTCTAATGGACCACTTCGTGTGCACAACACTAGAAAAAAACATTTATGTAATTGAAGGTTAATCTGTGAGAGTATTTAAAATAGATTTTACTATGGTTTCCATCTTTTTATTTTAAGAAAAAAAATAGCCTGTGCGTTTCCTAGACTTAATTTCCGGGTAACTAAAAACATTAATAAAAATAAGTGCCAACCTTTTAGGCAAAGTCTAATGAAGATAACACACCCATAGTGTTTTTCCTCTTCTGCATAGTGGAAATAAATGACTGCCTTGAAGTGTAAGAGCCTGAGAGTCTTTTTAAATCCTTTGAAAGGATCTTGGAAATTAATATTATTAACAAAATCAAAATAATAATAAAATTACAAACCTGTTTTATAAAGGCAAAAGTTCTGCATTCCTTTTTGCTTCTACTTAAGACGTATGAACAGAAATTATTTGCCCTTTTCCACCGTAATTTCTCCATTTGTGTCTGTTGTTTAGGCTAAAAATTCCAGCTTTTTCTACTTTTTTCCTGTGATAAACTGTAAACTACTGTATTTACTCAAATACAAGCAAGTCCCCCCCCCATCAGCATAGGAGAAAAAGTCCCTCATCTTATATTTGCATATCAGCACCCCCACACACACACCTGTGTTCACATTAAATAAATAGTCTGTTATTAATCTGATGCTAGGAGCAGCATGTGCTCAGTCATGAAAACCAACTATGAAGTTGATTGAATGCAGCCCATGCTGAGCACACCCATAAAACACGTGGCCCATATTGGGCAATTGCGAAGAAGCCTAACAGCATACTGGGCTGCATCAGTAGGAGTGTTGCCAGCAAATCGAGGGAAGTGATTAGTTCCCTCTATTCAGCACTGGTGAGGCCACATCTGGAGGACTGTGTCCAGTTTTGGGCCCCCCATTACAGAAAGGATCTAGACAAATTGGAGAGAGTCCAGCAGAAGGCAATAAAAATGGTTAGGGGGGCTTGGGCACATGACTTCTTAGGAGAAGCTGAGGGAACTGGGCACATTTAGTTTGGAGAAGAGAAGACTGAGGGGCAATTTAATAGCAGCCTTCAACTATCTAAAGGAGGGTTCCAAAGAAGATGGAGCAAGATCATTCTCCGTGGTGGCAGATAACAAAACAAGGAGCAATGATTTCAATTTGCAGCAAGAGAAGTTTAGGTAGATGTTAGGGAAAAAATTATCACTAGGAGGGTAGTAAAGCACTGGGACAGGTTACCCAGAGAGGTTGTACAATCTACATCCTCGGAGATTTTTAAGACCTGGCTAGACAAAGCCTTGGTTAGGATGATATAGTTGGGGATGGTCCTACTTTGAGCAGAGGGTTGGACTAGATGATTGCCTGATCTCCCTTCTAATCCTAATTTTCTATGATTCTGTGATTCTGCTGGCAATGCTCCTACCCATGCAGCCAAGTATGTCATGAGCCTTCTTCACAAGAAGGGCACACTGTTGGCTCCTACTAGCTTATTTTCCACTATAACCCTTAGGCCCTTTTCTACAGGGCACACTGTTGCTTAGCCAGTTGGTCCCCAGCCTGTAACAGTATATGGGATTGTTCCATCCTAAGTGCAGGACTTTGCAGTTGTCCATATTGAACCTCATGAGATTTCTTTTGCTCTAGTTCTAGAATTTATTGATGTCTCTCTAAATCTTAGCCCTATCCTCTGCATATCTACTACTCTCCCCATCTTAGTGTCATCTGCAAACTTGCTGAGGGTGCAGTCCATCCCATCTTCTAGTCATTGATGAAGATATTGAAGAAAACCAGCCCTTGGACTGACTTGTGGAACATTCCACTTGATACTGGCTGTCAACTAGTCATCAAGCCATTGAATACTACTCTCTGAGCCTGATGAGCCAGCCAGCCTTCTATCCACCTTACAGACCATGCCTTCAAACTTACTTAGCTTGCTTGAGAGAATATTGTGGGAGACCATATCAAAAGCCTTGCTAAAGTCAAAGTATATCACAACCACTGCTCTTCCTGCATCTACAGAGCCGATCATTTCATCATAGAAGGGAAATCAGGTTGGTCAGGCATGACTTGCCCTTGGTGAATCCATGTTGACTGCTCCTAATCACCACCTTCTCCTCCAAGTGCTAAGAAATGGATTCCTTGAGGACCTGCTCCATGATTTTTCCAGGGACTAGAAGTTCCCAGGTTAAGAGGAAAAGTCCATTATCTATTCTATTGCTCCTTGGAATGTGACATGTAGGAGGGATTGTTTGCTTTTTTGAAGAAGTGGTATATGCTTGGAAAGAGCTATGCTTACTTTTTGCTGGTAAAGAAGGACTCAAAACTAGTTTGTCTGAAGAAAAGTGACCAACCATTTGACCCCTCTCTCCTCTCCACCCCTTCCCCCACTACTACTGAGAAAGGTATTCTTTTGTTTTTATTGATGCTATCCTTTCCAGAAGAAATATCTGATTTTATTTTTTTAACTCTGAAAATAACTAGTATTCTTTGATCTTAACAGATGAAAAATCCTTTGCTCTGTCTACCCTTAAAGAGGAAATAGTAGTATTATATTCAAATCCTGCTGGTTACACTGTTGGCCAGAAAATGAAAGCCCTGAAAAATTCTTCTCAAAAGAGAAAATCATCCTGTTTTTCTAAATATACCAGTGAGCTCTCTGTATAGTAGGTTAGTGACCCCTTATTCTAGATGTTAGGTTTGACCCATATCTCCTTGGGGATTCATAGAAAGGGATGGCTAAGGGTCAATGGGAGAAAAAAATCAACTGGTAGGGATCAGAAAAAACATTGCCTTCTGCAGATGCAGGAAAGGTGTAAAACCCTGTCCTTCCAGCCTGGGCCCCTCTCATGTTATAATTGCTCTTGCTGAATATGTTCCTTTTTATCCTTTAAATGCCTCTGTTGACTAAAGGATGGGTTCTCACTTGCCACAAGTTTGTCCAAGACAAATATCCTGGAGATATAGCAAAGTTTTACATTCCACAGAACTGTAATGCAGTTTTAAGAAGTAAACATAAACTTTGCAAAATACACATATATCTATATCTTGGAATGTCAGAAACTGATCAGTCATCAAGTGACACACAGCTTTATTGTTAAGGATAACCAGCTGATTTTACACCATATATTCTAAAGGATCTGAATGATTTGTGCCAATTTTGCGCACTGAATTTAGTGCTAGGATGGGACTGTGGAATAAAGCCAAGTGTTTCACTTGGTATTCTCCATATGCTTTGCAATTTCTTGTTCTAGGAAATGAAATCACTTCTCATGTTTGTGGCTCTGAACTAGAGAACCATGAACCTTCTATAGGCTGGATGCCAAAATGGCTATTTACTGAAGAATTTAAGTCTGTTAGTGCTTTAGGATCCAAAATTTTACTGTTGTCTTTGTAATTGCCTGGTATTGAACTGTATTAAATCAGGCTGTAATGCATGACAGAACATTATGTAAGTACTCAGAATGGTACTGAGATACAGAACACTTGGATGGCCATTGCTTATATCTATGGATGTCTCATACACTTTTCATACATTCAAGTACTTCCTTGGTATTTGTTTATGTTCAAATATTGCAAAAATTCAATATGAAGAAT
>NW_017728992.1:114058247-114074573 GCF_001723915.1 Gavialis gangeticus
ATGATACTGAGATACAGAACACTTGGATGGCCATTGCTTATATCTATGGATGTCTCATACACTTTTCATACATTCAAGTACTTCCTTGGTATTTGTTTATGTTCAAATATTGCAAAAATTCAATATGAAGAATCATTCTAGCTACATTTGGTCAGTTTTGAATTCTCCAGTCCTTTTGTAAGTAATTTAGGAGAGGATCATTCGTAAACATTCCCATAACCCCACCCAGCTAGACAAAGCCTTGAGTGGGATAATCTAGTTGGGGATGGTGTGGCTTTGAGCAGGAGGGTGTTCTAAATGACCTCCTGAGGTCCCTTCCAACCCTAATTTTCTATGATTCCATAACCTGTCAATGTTAATATGGAATATTTAGATACGACATAGATACAAAGCTCACTGAATTTAAAGAATAAACTAAAAAAGAAATTTCACAACTGTTAAGAATAAAATAGTGTGTTCATAATATGTTTCAGGAAGGACTGCTTTTAACTGTTGATAAATATGAGATAAAAAGAAACATTCCACATCTTAGGATGCAAGACACTGATCAGTCATCAAGGGATGCCCAATCTCATTGTTATATTTAGTATGGTTGTTTTTTTTATATATTTTACTTTGTTCACTTATGTTAGTGTAAACTCCAGATACAAGTCCAGATAAAATGCACATTAAATGACTTTAAAATGCACCAGCTACTCCAATTTATTCTACTTCTGAAGCTGCATGAACAAATATTTTGCTTATAATACCACTCTAGGAATTAAACCTTAGAAGAGGTGTGTTGTAGAGGGGACCATTATTTTCAAATAAAAATCCAGGATTGTCAAACCTGGGATTTTAAAGACAGGTTTCTAAATGTAGGAATTTAAATTACCTAGCTAAATATGGATTTGGACACCTAACTTTAAGCAGCCAAGTTTGAAAATGTTTGTCAGCAACTTTAAGGAGCCATTCTAATTTTTGTGGATGTCCTGTCTTTGCATTACATTCTTTCTAATGTGTCAGATATTTATAAAACTGAAAAACCAATGAGATATATGAATTCAGTGGTTGACCTTCATTATAGTTGAAAGAAAAGTTTTTCTACAAGTATGGTTAAGATGGTATTTTAGAACAGAAGAAATATGCTTCTGACCTGATCTGTTGTGATGTGTCCACAGGCAAAATGCATTCCAAGTAATTGCTGTGGATGGGGTTTGCAGTGGAATAATTCAGTGTCTCTCTGCTGAGGACTGTATCGACTGGCTACAAGCAATAGCAACTAACATTTCCAACCTCACAAAGCACAATGTAAGTATGCATCCAAGAAGTTCATCAGATTTCCCAATCATGTTTGATCGTAACTGTTGTAAAGGCCTTATGGGTTCAAGCATGGAATTATATGTACATCAACAATACTTGAAGCTTCCTCAGAGGAGTCAGCTCAAGTCTGTCATCAAATCAGACTTTTAAAAAACTCATTGAAAGGGAAATTATTCCCTCCCTCTCCAGCTCTGCAATCCACTTCTTTACTATCTACATTATTTGTGGTGCTGGTCAAATTTAGAAAACCAGATCCCAAGATATTGTTATGTTATCCAGCCATGACTAAATTTGTAAATTTGATCATTTTCTGTTTCTTTATAAAAAGTTGATATATATAGAATAGAGATAAATTTCGGCCTTTGTGTTTGGGCATTCCCCAACATAAAGAGAGGCTGTGGGCTCTTTCTTAATATGTAAGCACATTAATAATAAGTCCAGGTTTAAATGCATTTGTGCTTCATGCTCTGTACTTGATGCTTGGTTTAATCTTATGTGAGAGATGAGTTTCATATTGCATTAAGGTTAATTTATACAAAATCTACGAGTAAATTTAATTCAAAGCTTTTTCCAAATAATCTTACCTTGCCATTTATGTTTGGATTTTGGTAGCTCTTATGACATTTGCATTAAACGTTCTGTGTGGTATTTTTTTCTCTACTCAAGGGGGGGGACAAAACATGTCAGGCTAAACCTCTGTAGCATTGAGCTGAGCTGATTCACAGTAAGATGGAATTTGGCCTATTTTGGGTTTTAATTTACATCCCATAAGATTTTCTTAAATCTGCTTTATGCTTCAAAACCTGTCTCTAAATGTGTTTTTATTTGAAATGCTGAGAGCACTCTGAAAGATATTGTAATTCTTAGATTTATATTCTAGTTACAAAACTATGTTCCAGCTGGCAGCTATATGTAAAAGTCAATGTATTATAAAAACGTGACAGTCATGAATTCATCCACCATCTGCAAGCTTCTGTGCAATACAAGGCAACTTTTATGGCTATTTATTCAACCCTATAACACTGTCATTGCATAGAGCTGCTTTTCTCACTGGGAATCCTGACAAATGAGGATGCTGTTTCTTAGTTACCAACTTTAGCTCATGCTACAAACTGTTTTTACTATTTAAAGCAATGCATATGCTTTGCTTATAATAATATAAGTAATATAATAACGTTGCTGTACTCAGCGTTGTCTATGGCAGCCCTTTAAGTAGCTCTGGTTACTCTGGAATCATAGCTGGCTAGAGTAACTGCATTTTCTGTAAAGAACTGCTCCTTGATGTCTGCCATTTCATTACTTCAGTACAGTTACTAATTTAATGATAGATTCGATAAGCTACAAAAATAAATAAGGCAGCATTTCATAATAAGAAGGAACTAGCTAATTACTGCTTTCAAATCTTTTATCTGTTTTTTATAACAGTGGCACACAGAAGAATGGTTATGATTAAGGACTGTCAGCATTCACAATCCTCTTTATCTTAATTGTCTATATGTATTTAAAAATTGCCCAACCTTCCTATAGCAGTATTAATTTGTGGGAACTGACAGAGACTCTGTTGTTTATAATGTACTTATGCTACTCTTTGAAAATGTCAGTTGTCAGTAAGGATTAGACATTTGACAGAATATGTGGTAAATGGGCATGAGAACATTTAGTAACACAGATATGAGAGAATAACTGAATTGCTCCAAACAATGATCAGATGTGATTAGAGGTGCCTGTGATTCCTCTCAGTACAAAATGGTTATTGACATACACAAAATGCTGATGCTACATTTTCCCCCTGTGAAGAGACATTTAGCCTAGGACTCAGCTTATTTTTGTTTAACTTGATATGCAATGCCATGGCACAAGGGTTACAGGGTTTTCTGTGAATATACAGTCAGACTATAGACTCTGATAGAATTTGGTGTGAATTAAATTCTTCCTCGCTTTTAAGTGCTTTGACAATTTTTATCTTCCTCTATAAAGCTGTACAGTCACAGAAGTGTAGCACTGCATTGCTGTTGGCTCCTTAAAATACAATTAGAAGGAAACTCAAGGATCATCTGGTCTAGTGCCCTGCACAATTGAAAGTATGCTACTTCTTGAGAAACAGAGGGAGCAAATGAAAATGAAAATGAAAAATCTTTGTAGCCCATGAAAAATTTCCATAGCCCTTGTGCATGGCTGGATTTCTTTGGCTTAGTTTTTGTGTCAGCTGTGGCCCAATGAAGGGGCCTACCAGCATGCTAGGAAGAACCAGTTTTATTGATGTACGGTTGGATCATAAAAAAATTGGCTCATGGGATAATTCACAAAAATAGACTTCATTTTTTATCTTTTTCTTCAGTTTTCAGAGAAAGATACTTGAGCTCAGATTGATGTGTTAAAAAACTATCCCCCATATGCAGTTCAGCAGGATTTGTATTGTTACAGGCCCCTCACTTAATAGATAAACTAAAATAAATTAAAGTGCGAGAAAATAAAACAGGAGTGGGTGGGAACGGGAGCAAGACTAAATTTGTAATCCTCAGCAGGGCTCTAGTATGGGGCCAAAGAAACAGCTCTTCTCTGGAATATGACACCATGAATCCTACAGTATGATTAATGTTCTAATAGAAGTTTAATGTTGTTGTCAGTCATTTTTGTGACCTGTAAAAATTCTGAAACCTCAGCTCTTGCCTCAAATCTCAGTAATTGCTGTGCTTTAGAGGTGTTTCTTTCTTTCTTTTACTTCTTTGAGAGCTGGGGAAGCACAGGTCTCTGTCTCTAAAACCTGTAGGAGGATTTCTATGTCAACTGAGACCTCTGTAGGAGTGTAGGGTCATAAGCACCAGATTTGATAAATGAAGGCATGAGATGAATGAGAAAAACTAAAACAACAAGTTTTATTGTGGAACTGAAGGCTAACACTGCAAACCTTTTGTGTAGCTGAGACTGACTAATTAGCTAGTTGCTTCCTAGCTGAGAGCTCCTATACATGTGCAGGGAGGCTGCTCCGACGCACTGGAATTAGAGCACATTGAAGCAGACTTGATTAATCGAGTCTGCTGGAGTGTGGTAATTGCCATGCCCAGTAGACTCCAGTGTCATGTATGTCAGTGTCCCCCCACAGAAAAATGACAGCAGGGAGCTTTAAAGCTCGTTCTATGAGCTTTAGTTCAAAGCACCCCACCGCCATTTTTCACCGTGAGTATGCTGATGCATGTGATGATCTGGGTGCTTTTAATTACTTCGGCTCTCAGATCTGGGCTAATTAAAGCTTGCTGCCTTCTGGAGCACATCTATAAATGTCCTGAGGGAACAACTCCCAACCCCCAACTCCCTTGGTCTCCTGTTAGGGAACATTTCTATCTTACAACTTCTTTTACTATATGTAGACAGGAAGCTGAAGAAAGTGATCTCAGTGTGGGTATCAGACAAGAAACAAAGGAAAAAAAGGAAAAGGGCTTCTCATACTCTGCTTTGTCCGTGATTAATGTTAAAGATTTTTACTATTGTTAATCAGTATGGTGTAAGCTACTACTCACTTTGTGACCCAGTTCTTCATAGCAGTATTAAAACAGTTCTGCTCTAAACAGTAGAAGCTCTGTTTAGCACAATCTACTTACACGGAGAGGAAGTTATGGTGGAGGCGTGACAACACAGCTTTTAAGAAGAAGCCTAAGTATTGAGGATTGTTGTTCGTTCCTTTTCAGTGCATCAACCACTTATGCAGTATATCCTCAAGGGAATAAATCCTGGCCCTACTAAACTCAATGGCAACATTTCTAATGACTTAAAATCAGAATAGGTTTTTACTTGAGATATTTATCAAGCTGTTTTCACATCAAAGCACGTTGGTAGCATAATAGACTAGAAGAGCTCTGCCAACATGAAAAATGGATAGAAGTTTAGGTCTTTGTTGCAGGTAAATACAGTGCAGCAGGCAGCAGCCCTAGACATGACTTCATGGTATATTTGGGGATTTATCCCGAGTTCATTTGTCACTATTGTCCATTCAGAGTAATAGCAGACATTTACATAGTGCAGTGCTATATCCTTGTTGTATCTTCTCCCCTTCTCTCATTTCCTCAGGACATTCCTTAATCCATTCATATTTCTGCTTCTGACACTTACCTTGGAAGTACCTTTTTCTCTGAATAGCAAAAGAGGTGGGGGATCTCTCTCAAGCATTAACTCCAGAAAAGGCCACCAAACTGGGGGGGGCACGGTGGTTATATGTCTTGTAGAAAGTGAAGCGATGACGAAAAAAAAGTAATTTTAATTTTAGCATAAAAATGCCAGTAAGATGCTACAAAATATACTACAGTATCTCACAATAACTCAGCTTTACTCAGTGAAGGGAGGTGGTTATGCTTCATATTTTCCAGGTAAATCTTATAAAATGTGATATACTTATGAAATTATTTTGCTATTGTCCCTAAAAGGTTAAAGTACTAGACTATGATTTAGAAATCTACCACAAATTGAATCTTTGACTTTGGGCAAGTTCCTTATTTTGTTCTGATTGTTGTGCCTATTCATTCAGGGCTAATCCTAACCTTAAACGCCTACTCAAGTCATGGGAGTTTAAGCATATACTTAAACATCTCCTTATGAACTTTTCCTGAAATGAAGTTTCAATCTCTTTGCCTCTATTCTTCTTTTATAAAACAAGCAAGCTAGCACTCCCAAAGGTTACATGAGGATATATTCTTTTATACTGAAAGGTACTAAGAGACTATTGTGAGAGACATCCTGGAAGTATGTTGATAGAAACAAAGATATTTTTATAGTTATGGTTGGAATAACTTGTTTTTTGCCCACAAACCAGCTACCATGATAACAGAGTTGTAATTTATTAGGTATCAGCAGCTCCAAAGTAACTGTCCATGTGCACACTTTTATCTCTTAGTACCTTAGTCTTTTTTATTCCAGTAATCCTGGAATAAGGACTAAAATACCATGGCTTAGCTTTAGTCTGCCATGGGTAAGAATATGAACCCAGCTGTACCACAGCATATTGACATGGAACAAGTCCCTATATCTTCTGCTGTGAGGTAGCTAGCTCATATGCATATACTTAGAGTTTATCATTTTAGTATAAGCTTTATGCTGCATGTTACTATGGCAAGCCACAACACATGCCTTTTTTAACAGGGCATGCTGTAGCTGTTAGGGACATATAGAAGGCTATATTAAATAATTGAATCACTCTCACTAATCTGAAGCCAACAAAACTGTATTCCAATTTTCACTTGAAACACCACACCAAAGTGTCAGGATTATGCAGAGTCAATCATTTTGGAATTTTAGCTTTAGTTCTAGTCTGTGTTTTCAATAGAAGTAATGTAATAGAAAATACTTACAGAAAATATAATCTGTTTCTTGTTCGTAATATCACACAGTTGATTAATTAGCTTTTTTGGCTTCAATTTATGGTTGATTTACAAGGGGTAACCAGTTCCAAAATAGTTTTTTTACATTATATTTGTATCAGTACCTGTTCAGTGTTATATTATGCACTGAAGTAAAAGGTGACTGCATTCATGTGGATACTGTCAGTCTGAGAGGAAAAAAAAGGAAACTCATATAAAGTCACTATCTTAAAACATATGAATTTGATATAGACTGGTCTTGAGTAGATTGTCTACAAGTTCTTCTCAGAGCAGAAAAAATGTGCAAGATGCTCAACTGAGATAAATTAAGCTATAACTAGTATAACATGTACCTAGTTGTCTTCTAAGCAGCATTGTATATCCATGCGAGAGCTTTACTTTTTCTACTCCCTCATCTCTAAATAAGGGAGATCCTGAAGGACCTCTTTCCCATATAGATAGCTTATTTCTCTTTTGGTATTAAGGTCCCTTTGAGGACATTTGTATCTAGAGTTTGGAATAAGACCCATTTGCAGTACAAGATATACGTTTGGTTTTCATATAATTCTCCTGAGACATATTGACGTAAATGAAAAATGTTCCAGAATTAAGAAATATGTAAACTAGCTCATCCCTCTGTTTGTCCACTACTTTTAATGCCAGTTACAAAGACAGATGTGTTTTCATGTCATTGAATAGTGTTCCTTTGAGTTATTTTTGCTTTTTACACCTTCTATTGTATTTTGAGCATGCTGTACATATTTCTTCATTTATTGCTGGTTCCATATTATTGACTGGCAAATTATGATATAATTTACATGCTCTTGTATGTAAATCCTACTAGCTGCTTCAAATATAAACACAGAAAAACGTCATGAAGTGCAAAGATTTCTTTCTAGTGCTGCACAAATTTTCATCAACATTACTAAGATGCATTTTATTGTGGGAAAATATTTTTAAAATGAAGATGGAGAGACCTTTGAAGCAGAAGTGCTATATATTTCTTACACTGTAGACTGTCTAACATTTTTTAGAATGCTAACTATCTGGTTAACTTTCATAAGTACTGAATTTCTTGTGTAATCATGGTGGTGACTCAAGATAACAGAACTTGCAGAATAGACTTGTAATGCATATCAAATCCGAATTACAGTTGCTTTTGAGATGGTGGGAAAATTTATTTTTATCATCCTTTCATTTTCTCCCAAATATTCAAGTTCTTTCTGTACAATATGTCCATTCATATTATGAACTAGACAGAAAGAAAACTTGTCAGCAGTGTTAGTCTCACAGCTATTCAAGTGTAATCAATGTTACTAGATGTAAAATATTATCATTTGTGCTGCTATAAATTACTATAGCCCCAAGCCACAATCAGTTTGAGAGGAAAGCCTTCTTAGAGAGGACAAACTGAAAAGCTTTGTGTTTTATTAAATACTGTTTCACACAGAAGAACCATAATTTACCTGTAAAATGTTGTAAGCTTTAAAAAAAATCAACACGTTGCTAAACTGTGTGCATTATCCTGATGCACAGGGAATACTTTCCGTGTTTTTTGAGAGAGATTTCAGTCTTGCTGACACACAGCTGGAAATCATTCTTCCCTCACAGGTGTATGAGTCTAAGGAGGCAGTCAAATAATAAATAGCAACATTTTAAGATATTTTCAGGGATTCATAGATGTTTGGAAGGAAAGGACCTCAAAAGATCACTGAGTCTGACCCCTGCCCTTGGCAGGAATGAGCTCTGGGGTTAGATGACCCCAGCCAGGTGCATGTCTAGCCTCCTCTTAAAGACCCCCAAGGTAGGGGAAAGCACCATCTCCCTTGAAAGCCCATTCCACATTCTGGCAACCTTTACTGTAAAGAAGTTCTTCCTGATGTGTAACCTAAATCTGCCCTATGTCAGTTTGTGGCCATGGTTCCTAGTTACTTGTTCCTAGTTACTCTAAGGGGTGCCCTGGTAAACAGAGCATCTCCTATTCCTTGACTCATGTTTATCTTAGTGTCAACAATAACTCCAAGATCCCTTCCCACTGCTGTGCTGCTGAGAAGGTCATCCCCCAGCCTGTAAGTGTGTTGGTGATTCCTTCTCCCTAGATGCAGCACTTTGCACTTGTCTTTATTGAACTGCATCCTATTCTATTCTGCCCACTTTCCCAACCTGTCCAGATCTGCCCAGATTTGTTCCCTACCCTCTAGTGTGTTAACTTTACCTCATAATTTGGTATCATCCACAAATTTGGACAGACTGCTCTCCACACCCTTATCCAAGTCACTGATGAAGACAGTGAACAGCACAGGTCTAAGGACCGAGCCTTATGGGATTCCACTGACCACATCTTTCCAGGTCGATACTGACCCATCCACCACCACTATCTGGGTGTATCCCTTAAGCCAATTTGCCATCCACCTAACCATGTAATCATCTGTCACAGCAACTCCATTTATTTATGAGAATAGGAGGAGATACCATATCGAAGGCCTTCTTAAAATCCAAGTAAAGGACATCTACCTTGACTCCTGCATCTAAGCATTTTGTGACCTGGTCATAAAAAGAAACAAGATTTTATAGGATATACCTGCTATGAATCTGTGCTGGTTGCCCTTCAGTATTATTTTTCTTGCTGGACTCCCACAAATGTGATCCTTAATAATTTTTTCAAAGGCTTTCCCAAGGATAGAGGTGAGACTAACTGGTCTAAAGTTACCTTCCTCTTTCCTCCCCTTCTTGAAAATAGGGACCACACTTACCCTTTTCCAAACCTCTGGGACCTGGCCTGAGCACCATAAGTGCTCAAGCAGCCATGCCAGTGGCGCTGCTATGACACTGACCAATTCCTTCAGCACCCTTGGATGAACATCTTCCGGGCCTGCTGACTTAAACACATCCAGCCCCTCCAATTGTCTCTTCACCAAGTCAATGCTGACAGTTGGTGTAGCCTTAAGATTGGGTTATGGGATTTTTTTTAAATCCCATTGTCTAAAAATAAAGTATACTTGTCCAAATCCATCTCTGATCATCTGCTATGACCTTTCAAATGATGTCATGGCCCCACACTAACTCCCATTGCAGGACATCAAGGATACTATGACTAAAAAAACAAACAAAAATACCTCTAAACAAATTTTAAATGAGAAAGTGAGCTAATCAAGGAAAGGACATAGAGGATAGTAACAACCAGACTGGAAATGTAGAATGGCATTTAGGATTTTCTAGAGCGGGAGTGATGGAAGGAAAGAACCAATAATTTGAAATTGCCCTTTCCTGCCAAAATAGCAAGCTGCCCTTTCAATAGCAGTTGGGGACTTCTAGCTACTTAGCCCAGATTCTATTTTCCCTGGGAACTGTTCAATATTCTGATTGTTAGTTTATTAAAATAGAAAGTACCTTGAATGTGGCAGCTGAATCACAGACAGCTGTTAATAAAACAGCTGGGCTTCTGGGAATAGGGAAGAGAGTTTAATAAAATTGCTTTGCTGATATGTAGCAACACCCTCCCTCCTCCCCCCACCCCTGCAGATCTTGAAATGTTTTAATGATTTCATGATTTTTTTCACTTGTCCCTTTTTCCATCCTATCAGATGGAAACATCAGAATCTCGTCTTTCTAACAAGATGCACTCAAATAGCAATAAAACACTTTCAGAAGTACATGCAGGTAGATTATGATAAACTCCTTGGGTGGTAGTCAGCAGCCTTACAGGAAGGTGTAAAGCTTGAAATAGTGTAATAATGCACAACCTATGGTGGCTAGATAAAAATAATGGGATGGGGATAAGTAGTCTGGGGTAAGAAAAAAGCAAGATTGATATTGGAGGGATGCAGTGAGAAAGGTTGAGGCAGAGGGAGTCAAGGTTATAGAATATGTGCACAGAGTTTGTACCCAGTATATCAAATAGTATTCTTAGCTATTTCTTGTATTTCTCTATATAGTTGGTGGTAGCCTGTTACCACAGTTCCATTAGTTCAAATGGCCAGAAATCTGTATGGAGGATCTAAAGGTTACAAACAGGTTAATAATCTACGTAGGTGTTAGTGTTTGGACATATGATGGAATTTCTTTTTCTTTTTTTTTTATTCAGTTTACACTTAAAAAGAAAAAGAACTGTGGGAAATTGCATTGAAAGATTATTAGAGTTGTAAAGTCAAACTCTCAAAGTTTTGAATAATGAATCAGACACTGGAATCTCAGATCAGATGCACAAAATGAGGGGCAGATAATTAGTGACCATTAGGCCTGTATGAAGTGGCAAGTATTCAATTTGGATTTGGATTTGGCCAATTTGGAAAGACAGTGATTCAATTCAATTCAGCCAGTTTGGATCCAAAGATTCAGTGCCAATTCAGAGATTTGGCCATAGACTAAACAGGCAGCAGTCCTCAAGGACACTGGACACAGCTGCCTCCAGCTGGTAAGTCTGTTCTGGTGGACGAAGGGGGGAGGGAAGGGATGTGTGTAGGGGTGGGCAGATCAACGCTCCCACAGCAAGGGAGGGATTGGGACTGGGGCTGGGCCTAGGACAAGCTGTCCAGTCAGAGCAGAGGCAGGGCATGGGAAATGGGGAGGGGGATTACCGCCACTATGCGCCACCCTACACCACCAGTCTGGGAAAGCATGGAAGTGGGCATGTTCCCCTGGATCTGCACGGGGTGGG
Organism: Gavialis gangeticus; assembly: GCF_001723915.1. Taxonomy (NCBI): domain Eukaryota; kingdom Metazoa; phylum Chordata; order Crocodylia; family Gavialidae; genus Gavialis; species Gavialis gangeticus. The sequence continues at coordinate 114,069,555 of NW_017728992.1, forward strand.
CGGAGCCAGGCTGTGCTCCAGACGGGTGGCAGAAGTAGCTGGGAATGGGGGATCTGCCCTGCTGCCACTTGTCCAGTGGGGGTGGGGGGGTATGAGATGTGGGCGTGGCAGTGTTGGAATCAGGGGTTATGCCCTGCTGCTGCTTGCCCATGTGGGGTGGGGCATGATGCAGGAATGGCTCACTCCAGGTGGAAGATGCTGGGGACGGAGGCTATGCCCTCCTGCTGCTCACCCAGGTGAGGCAGGGAGGTATGGGATGGTGCTGCTGCACTGCCTCAGACAAATGTGTGCAGCAGTGGAAGCTGCTCCAGCCTGCCCGCACTTCCTGAACAAGCCGTGGCTTGCTCCACTGTGCCCCAGCTGGACGAACAGCAGCAGCATGTGGCAATGGGCACATGCATCCGGATTAGGGTGGGGCCAGCAGCTGGGCTATGGGAAATTTATGGTGGCTGCAGCCTCCCCATAGTCCCCACTCCACTGTGCTCTACAGGGTGGGCAGAACCAGGGCTCTGCTCCAGGCTGTGGCTGGAGCTAGCTGTCCAAAGCACAGCTCTGGCTCCAGCCGTCCACTGGGGGCAGGTGACTGGGATTAGCCTCCCAGAGTGCAACTCAGCCCAGCCTGCCCCGCGAAGATCCAGGGGTACACGCCTGCTCTTATGTCATCCCAGAACAGCAGCATGTGGCAGCACGCAGTGGGCAGCTTGTCCCAGCCCCAATCCCTTCCTCACTGTGGGGGTGTTGATCTGCCCCCCCACACACACACCTCTTCCCTCTGCCCACCACAACAGACTTACCAGCTGGAGGCAGCTGTGTCCAGCATGGTCGAGGACTGCTGCCTGTTTAGTCTATAGTTAAATCCCCAAATCAGCACCGAATCTGTCTGAATCGATTGAGAGTCTTCTGATTTGATTTGGAGATTTTAACGGGTCTCCCAGTTCAATTCGGATTCAGAGATTTGGCCACTGAACTGGTCCATATCTCCTCTAAATTGAATAGGCTACCAAAGCTTCGCAGAGCCTTAGTGACCATGTGTTACTTTCATTTTCACACATAGGAGCTCTGTGGCAGAGGCAGGGGTAAAATCATATTCAAATAGCATTCAACTTATTTAAGCAAAAGACTGTCTTTTCCTGTCATTGCCTGTTGTATTCAGAACACATTTTTCAACTTCTACAATAAATGAAACAAAGAACTTATGGACAAAAGCCTCCTTTTTTACACAGCTCTATTTTGTGACCAAGGTAAGATTTTCCTGTACCCCAAATGTCACAGAAGTCATTTGGGAGAGGAAAAGGGAACATAATCATGGAATTAAAGGCTGCTATAAAGCTTAAAAACAAAAGATACAAATTACGTATGACTAGGAAACTTTAATCCTGGTGTTGCTGAACTTTTGTACATATGTAATACATATGAAACTGAATTGCCTAATGGCCTCTATAAACTGAAATACTGAATAAATACTCTGGGGTTTAATCCAGAAATCATATTAATCTGACATATTTGGCAAATATCAAATTGGCTGTTAAATTTTTATTTGACTGAGATAATGGACAATTTTAATGTCCATTATATACAATAAATCCAGCTTATTTTAAAATAAAACTGTAATTGAAAATAGGAGTTTATCAAGGCTGACCTTTCAAAGTCATCTATTTGAAATGCAATCAAAGTTTATACTTTCAAACAATAATTTTCAAGATAAAATAGTAAAAAAAAAAACAAATCCCTAAAGAAAACAGGAATTATCCTGAAATATAAATAAAAATTCTTCAATATTATCAGTAAGCTAACAAATGACATACTGAGATAAAGTTGAGGGAGAAAGATACTGTTTTTATTTCACTATGTAGTCTTATTTGTGCTGTTGAAAAGAAGTACTAGTGTTTATCCCTCTAAAGAATACATTGGTTTTTGTAGTTTTGCTTGTAGGATTTTCAAGTCAGATACCTTTCTTCCAATCTAAAACCTGAAATGTGTCCTCTATAAACCAAACCGATGGCTTTATTTTACTGAGCAAAAGCTTCACATACAACCACACATTTTTATCACTTTGTTTGAAATTTCCATGCCCTCCTCACTTTATAAAATAATTAATTCATTGTCCTCCATATCTTTTTGCATAGACTCCTTTGCTTTGTGTACGAACTTATTTGCCTCCAATTGAAAAAACACAATAAAGGTAAAGAAAACATTGATATTAAAACAATTGAAAAGCATGGAATTACCACAAAATCTTAATAACTTTATTGGGCAAACAATGAGTATAAATTTAAGAAGTAAGTATATTCTACATGTTAAAGTATGTTAACCTAAATGGTTAAAATCTCATAGAGAGGTATGACAGAATGTTACAGAAATATTCAAATGAATGTATACAATCCATAACAAATAGGATTCATTTTTAGTAGAAGCTGTTATTTCTTGGCAGAAGGTAGCTGTTGGATTTTTCTTGATAGGAGAGAGAAAGGGAGTGAAACTGTTTCTAAATGAGAAAAGAGATTCAAGACTTTTGTTTTCAGAAGGCCTAGTTTCCATACCATATAAAGTGTACTTTCCACAGGAAATGGAAAATAAAAAAGGAATATAATAAGAAGGGATATACTTCATAGTCTAGTCATGTCCTCAGGGTCTGTGAATACAGAGTACCCTCAGTGTATGTGGCATCCATGAAATAGCACTTGGCCATTTCCACAGCAGTGATTTTGCAGTTCTTATGTTTGACTCTCTAGGTTTACTTGAGTTCGGAAAGAAGAGTCATGAAGAATGTGCACTATTGTTTCACCAAGACCATGGACCTTAGGAAGCAGAAGTGATATTGTCAGGGTTTATTTGGCTTGTTGATGTGTGGTGAATCTCAGAAAGTTTTGTTGTCTTCATAAGCTTTATTAGATTGATTTCATAGCAATCACACTGACAGGCATCTTGGCCAGGAGACCAGATAGCCATGGTCAGTAGTCTTAGAACCTGGTGGAATTTGTTGCTTATAGCTCAAAGTAAATCTGGCCTTCTCTCACAGGTCTTCATTAATAGACCCATTAGGTAATTTCACTAGGAAACAGTCTTAAGTCTGATGCCTACAACAGATGTATCAAGTACATTCATAGTAAATGAAAGAATAATAGATCATTTCAAGTTAAAGTCAAAATAATATGATAATAGAAGATATAAAACATAACAAATAGGTTTTGTACATGTAAGGTTTTAAATAGCATACTGAAATAAATTGTTTCAATCCATTTATTTCCTTTCTGTGTATTTGATATATTTAATATAAAATAAGACCACAGCAACTTGATTTGACAGCAACTATACAAAACAGCTAGAACACAAATACCTTAATAATTGACTTATTTTGTTTAGTAGTCTTATCAAGATATTGACATTATCCTTTCTTCACAAACTAGTAGCTTAGTTAGAAAGGACCTCTGGAAGTGCTCTAGCCCACCCCTCTGCTCAAGATAGGATTGTCTCTGACTAAGCCAATCCTGGTAAAGTGTCCGTCTAACCATCTTTTAAAAATATCCAAGGATAAAGATTCCACAACCAATCTTGATAGCCTATTCCAATGCTTAACTACTCTCAAAGTAATAAAGTTCTTCCTAATAGCCAGCCTAAATTCCCCTTGCTGTAGGGAATTTAAGATGGTAGCTCACTGTTCTGTCCCCTACAGCTGTTAGACCCCGACTCCATGCAGCGCCCAATGACTAGGGAAATAACGATCCAATTGCCCGTGGATCATGTTACTCATTAACCAGAGCATCCAGGGAGCAAATGCCAGCACGCATTGCTTGAAACAGCTTTATTCAGAATGAGGACAGCTTTGGACTAGCTCCGGAAAAAAAACAACAAACCGTGGAGCCACAGTGAGCAATAGTTCTTTCCACATTTATACACATTGGTTCATACTCATTAACATTTATTCCATCTCTGTCCCTCCTTCTGTTCCCCCCATTTCTCCTCCCATCTCAAGCTCCACCTCTGTTTACTGTTTACTTCATTAGCATGGAATTGCCTTTACATTTCATTCATTTACATGCCTCTCTGCTAAGAGCACATGCTCAAGACTTTGACCTCGGCTTAGTTTCATAGTTGGTAGAGTAAGGGCAGAAGGGACCTGAGCAGATCATCAAGTCCAAAACCCTGCCATGGCATGAAAGAGTACTGGGGTCAAACAACCTCAGCAAGGTGTTCATCTAGCCTCCTCTTAAAGCCCCCAGGGTAGGAGCCAGCACCACTTCTCTAGGAAGTTGGTTCCAGATCCTAGCCACCCTGACAGTGAAGTAGCGCCTCCAGATATCTAGCCTAAATCTACCCTCTGCCAGCTTGTGCCCGTTATTTCTTGTCACTCCTGGTAGTGCTCGGTGGAACAGGGACTCCCCCAATGTCTGATGGTCCCCCCCGACCAGTTAATAAATGGCCACTAGATCCCCCCTCAGCCTTATCTTCTGGAGGCTGAACAGGTTCAGGTCTCTTAGCCCCTGAAGTGCAATGCCGAGAACTGGGTTCAATACTACAACTGCGGCCTGACCAGTGCCACATAGAGGGGGAGGATCACCTCCTTGGACCTGCTTGAGATGCATCTGTGGATGCATGACAAGGTACGGTTGGCCTTCCTGACTGCTCCCCCACACTGTCAGCCCATGTTCATTTTGCCATCTTTCAGTTAATTGTGATTTCTTGATGGTTCTTTCTTGTTTGCTGATTTCAGCACCATCTCCAAGAAGCACCATCTTGCTTCTGCTTTATCTCCTGATGATAGCTTGTGGGCTGCATCTTGTTTCATAGTTTCATAGTTTCTAGGGTCGGAAGGGACCTGAGCAGATCATCAAGTCTGACCCCCTGCCATGGCAGGAAAGAGTACTGGGGTCAAAAAACCCCAGCAAGGTGTACTTCTAGCCTCTTCTTAAAGACCCCCAGGGTAGGAGCCAGCACCACTTCTCTTAGAAGTTGGTTCCAGATCCTAGGCGCCCTGACCGTGAAGTAGCGCCTCCTGATATCTAGCCTAAATCTACCCTC
>NW_017728992.1:114075211-114089085 GCF_001723915.1 Gavialis gangeticus
TTGTTTATTTTCATCTGACTTTGGACTGTTTTCCAAGATATGGTTATTCTGGAATTGAGTACACACTTAGTAAATTTAGAGATTGCACCAAGTTGGATAGAGTTTGCAGACATTCTAGAGAGAGACAAAGCAAAAAAGCAGTGCAAAAATCAAGGTATATCATGTCAGCTGCTCTCCTAACCACAGAGCCTGTCACCTTGTAATAGAAAAAAATCAAGTTGGTGAGGCATGACTTGCTTTTGATGAATCTATGCTGACTATTCCTGATGGCCTTGTTCTGGGTGCTTAGGAATAGACTCCTTTGTGAGCTGTTCCTTAATAATTCCTGTTATTGAGGTCAAACTGACTAGTTTGTAATACCCCAGATCCTCCTACTTAAAGATGGAAAATATATTTCCCCTTTTTCAGTCATCTGGGACCTCATCTGGCCTCCATAAAACTTTCAAAGTTTATAGCAATTGGCTCTGAAATTTACCTCTGCCAATTTCTTCAGTATTCAAGGATGCATCATATCCAGACTTGCCAACTTGAAGACATTTCTAAGTCAAGGCTGTGCCAATTTGGTGTGGCTAAATAATGCATGCTACATGAGCCATATACTGCAGGGGTGGCCTTTCTGAGGTTTCCCTCACTCCCAACCCAGGCCCTTACCTGTTGTGTGACAGTGGAAGAGGCTGCTGCAGAGTCCCATGGCCTGCATGTTAATCACACATTGGCTAACTACAGATGTTCAAAAAGCCTGAGGCAGAATTGATCAAACCTACATGGGTTTCTGTAAGTGACATACATTAGATTGGGAGTGAACAGAACATAGATTTCGTAGAGTCAGAAGGGACTTGGTAGATCATCAGGTCCAACCCCCTGCTCCAGGCAGGAAAGAGTGCTGAGGATAGTTAACCCCAGACAGATAGGTGTCTAATCTCCTCTTGAACACCTCCAGGGGAGGAGAAAGCACCACCTCCCTTGGAAGCCCATTCCATATTTTGGCAACCCTTACTGTAAAGAATGTCTTCCTTATGTCCAATCTAAATTTGTTCTCCTTCAGCTTGTGGCCATTATTCCTGGTTACCCCAAGGGGTGCCCTGGTAAACAGAGTGTCCCCTATTCCCTGCGGGCCCCCCAGTGAGTTTGTAGGCAGCCACAAGATCACCACTCAGCCTTCTTTTGTAGAGGCTGAAGAGATTCAGATTCCTCAGTCTGTCTTCATGAGGTCTTACCTGCAGACCCTCAGCCATACGAGTAGCCCTCCTCTGAACCCTCTCAAAGTTATCCATATCCCTCTTGAAGTACAGCGCCCAAAACTGGATGCAGTACTCCATTTGCAGCCTCACCAATACCGCATAGAGGGGAATTATCACTTGCCTAGACCTGTTTGTGATACTCCTGCTGATGCAAGAGAGAGTGCAGTTAGCCTTGCTTATTATTTCATCACACTGGCATCTCATGTTCATACACTGGCGACTCATGTTCATGTGCCCTTTGGTGAGGAGGCACACAGGCTGCCTTCACTGGCCTAGGCCAGTAGGTTGGGGGCACTCCTGAATGCCTCCCAGCTTGCTCCACAGGCTTCCCAGGCTGCTGGAGAATGCTGAACCCACCTGAGTGGCTGGGCTACCCCTGACTGGCTGCTGGGCACAGGGGACCATGCCCCCTTCCCCCTGTCACTTCACCTTGGATCTTTCTCTGTCCCCAGCCCTAGGCTTCTAGAAGAGCCCCAGAGTGAGCACCCTTCATCAGGACTTGCATGTGTCTCTGTCTCGATCTGCCCGCACCCTGCCATGGCATCCTGCTGCCTGTTTTCAAGAAGGGAGATCCAGAAACTCATGTGTTCTGCTTGTTGCCCTATATGACTTTCACTAGAGGCTGTGAGACATAATGCATGCATGCCTGCACATGAAGTGGCATGGCACATGCCTTCTTTCCCATAAGCTAGCAGCCATCCATCCTGCATGGGGTCAGCCACTGGACCCTGTGTGGGCCAAGCATCCTGGACTGGGACACTAACTTTCATGTGGTCAATAAGGATGAGGCCACCCAGGATGGCATGGACACCAAGTGCCACCAACACTAACTGGTGTGACAAGATTGTTCTGGGTGGCTGGGATGACAAATGGTGTGTCCAAACCTTCCATATGCTGTGAGCCACCTTCATGGACATTGTTGACCAGCTGGCACACTGCATCAGGCACCAGGATGTCAGCATGTGGCCACTTTTGACCCCAGAGAAGGGTGGTGATTATCATGAGGGCAGCTATCCTTAGCAATCTCTAGTACCTCACCAACCAGTTCAGTGTGGGGAAGTCCACAGCTAGAGAAGTCAACCAGGAGGTGTGTCTGGTCATCCAAAAGGTCCTGGCCAACTCTTTCATCAACATCATCAACCCACGAGAGATGGTCCCTGGCTTCCATCACATGGGCTTCCCCAACTGTGTAGGGGCCATAGATGGCGCACACATCCCCATCCTCTGCCCAGCTGAGACTGCCCAAGCATTCATCAACCCCAAGGGCTACTGTTTCATTATCTTGCAAGGCATTGTCAACCACCAGGGCCATTTTACCCACATCTTTGCCGGCTGGGTGGACAAGTCCCATGATGCCCACATCTTTCACAGCTAACTTCTCCCTGGCCTGATGGACAGTAGGCACTATGCTCCTGGGGTCCCAGATTTCATCCTTCCAGCATCTTTGGGGACTCAACTTACCCTCTCTACCCTGGCTGATGAAGCCCTACTGGGGGCAGATGGACCACTGGGAAGAGCATTTCAAATACTGCCTGAGCATGTGCTTAATGATGGTCGAGTGCACCTTTGGCCACCTCAGAGTGCACAGGTGATCTCTCAGCATGCACCTTGAAGTGGACAGAGAACATAATACAATTCATCATTGCCATGTGTGTCCTTCACAACATCTGACTTCTCATCCCCAATAGCTTAAGAGAGGATGGTGATAGCAGGGATGGCCTGTAGTGATAGTGGATTAACCTGATCCCCCTTCCTTTCTACCCCCCACCTTCCTTCCAGAGGCTCCATCTTCCCCCTGGGTCACTGTCATGGCTGCATGGAGTGGGGGCAAGCAGCCCCTTCCCAGGATGCATGGCCTCTTCACTCAGGGCATGACTTGTCAATAGAAGTGTGGGGATGGCTGCCAGCTGGGCAGTTCAGCTACCTCCCCAGCTGACAGCTGAGGACAATTGTGAAGGTCCTGTTACAGAAGTGACCACTAAAATGGTAGGGGGGTGGGGGTTGGGGGTGTTCTGCTGGTCTGGGAGGGAGCCAGCAGGGTGTCAAAGGAGTGGGTCCAGAACTGGGTGGCAACTGTGAGGGGAATGGTTTCCCAGAGCCTGCATACTTGGCCATGGTCCACAGGGTCAAACACCAAGGTGGGAGAGCCACCCATGGGGTGGGGAGCCATCTATGAGGCTGAGGGCATATCTTTTGACTCCACATCTTGAGTCCCAATGTCTATGGCATCAGAGATTTCCCCCCACTCCTGCGTGCCATGCTCCCTGCTCTTAGCCACACCCTAGAAAAGGAAGGTCAGTTCTAGTTACAGGTGCACTTTGGCTCCCACATCCTAGGATGATGCAGAGACCAAAACCAATTGGGTGGACTCTTCAGGGGTTGTCTCCAGCAGTTGTCCTCTTGCCCTGTGGCCCCTAGGGACCCACTCCTAGGCACCCAGTTATCACATCATCCTGGAGCCCTCTGTATCCTGTCATCTGACAATATCCCTACTGACAACTCCTCTCATCCCCTGGCGGTGCTGTAAGTGTGCAGGGTCTCATTGACCTTTCTTTGGTGAGGTAGCAGGACAGCTCCTCATAGAAGGGCATGCTCTGTCTCTGGGCCCCCAGACCTTTTGTTGGCATCCTGCATGTGCCTATACTGACTCATTATCCATTTGCTTTAGTCATGGCTCTGCTCCCAATCCCTTTTGTCACCCTGTACCTGCAACAGTAGGCAACATGCTTGAAGATATTCCTGCGCTGGTGCCCTTTCTAGAGCTGGTACCTGGTCTTCTCTTCACCCTAGATAGGGACAAGATCCCTCATTTTCTTGTAATTTCAGTTGTATGAGCAGGGTTGGGTAGTGGAGGAAGACAGAACTGTGTCTTCCATAGTCCATGACAGTGCCTATGGGGTTTCAACATCTATGGGTGGCTGAGGGTCTGGCTGTGAGGAGGTGGATTGAAGAATGGAAGGATGGCTGAAAGGTATATGGAAGGGTGGATGGATGAATTGAAAGATGTGTGACGGTGTGGTTCCTGTCTTTTGGCAATCCCTCTCACAGGAGCAAGGTGTGGGGTCCAGGTGACAGGGTGCTGGGCTCTGATCTCTGAGCTGTAGTGTGCTGGAGCGGGGCAAGCCCATTGGGATGCGCCTGCATGTGTGGGCATGGGGTTCCCTGAGCCATGTGCAAGAGCCAGGGTTGCAGTTTGTGGCTGCACCCACTCACAGGAGTTCTTTTGGGCACCATATTAGGAATCTGTGTGCATCGTGGAGTGTTTCATGATGGGATGTGAGGGCATGGTCCAGGGGCATGGGTGCCCAGGTCCAAGGGTGCATGCTGGGGACACAGATGCCTTTGTGTCCTCCCCTCTCCTGCCCTGCTGCCTAACTGTGGCTGATGGATAGCCAGAGGAAGGAGACAGGGCTGGGGACAGAGGCTTTGCTTGCTTGGCTGTATGAAAACTCAGGGGTGGGGCTGGGTAGGTACTCAGCTGGAGCAGGTGAGTACAAGGCAAGCGGTTACACACCTCCCTGCAAGGAGGGAAGGGGGGCTAGCAGGGGGCTGCAAAGATACCTTAAATGCTGGTGGACAGCGACCTAACCTAAATTGTTAAAGTTACCTAGTAAAGAAGTGTGATTCCTGGTCTAACCTAAATCAATTACATTTGAGTGCACATTGATCCAGTTTAATCTTAGAACAAATTCCACCATATTTAAGCCACCATATATAAGCCAGTCTATATGTGCCACTTTTCATCTGATGGCCAACCCGTATTTAAGAACCCTTTTCCATATCATCTGTTACTAGATTACCTGCTGCATTCAGTAAGGGACATACACTTTCCTTAGTCTTTCTCTTACTTCTGACATACTTGTAGAATTCTTTTATAATGCCTTTTATATCTCTTGCTAGATGGATCTCAAATCTTACCTTTCTAATGTTTCTCCCTGAATGCATATTCAATACTTGTATACCCTTTCCTAATAATATGCCAAGGTTTCTCTTTTTATAGGTATCCTTCTTGAGTCCAAGTCACTAAAGAGTTTACTGTTTGGCTTATCCAGCCTCCGGCTGCACATCCTGTTCCTCCTTTACATAGGGCTAATTACTCCTGTGCCCATAACAAGGCCTCTTTAAAGTACAACCAGCTATCCTGGACTCCTTAGAGACCAGGCATACAAGGATGGGTGGACAAGCTGGGCATAAGCCCTGGGCACTGCATAAGTTTAAAAAGTGCCAGAATGGAGTGAGGATGCCTTGCACTCCTATTACCTGTTCTACCTCCCCTGAAACTTTCCAACCCCAGCACCAGCAACAAGTAGCACAGGAACATGTGTTTGTGAGTGGAGGACATCCTGGGAAATGTGGTTCTGTTGAGCAGCAGCAGGAGGTAGCATGGAAATGGCAACCTCCCAAAAATGGGAGGGTTTTTGCCCACTTGCCATGTGGCCAAAAAATGAGGTGATGTCTCCCCTCGGCAGTAGCAAAATTCAGTGGCTGCTCCTGCAAACTACTTTCCAGAGCAAATGCCCTGTAAAGAGTGTAAGGGAGAGGATAGGAGAGGAAGAACTGGCCGGGTCACGCTACTGGCCAGTTGCATCTCTATTAGAAACTACTTGGTTCAGAGGCATAAGTTTTCATAGGTATCAGCCTACTTCATCTGCAAGTCAATAGACTTGTAGAAAGCAGGGTTTCTAAATAAAAGGGGATTTAAATGCAAATAATTTGTATCTCTCTGTGATGGAGAAAGGGCACTGCTGAAGAGGAGAAAATGGGTTAAATTGGACTTCTAGTCCTTCTACATTCACTTCTTCACTCTACAGTATGTAGAAACAAGTTGTTTGCAGATTGATTCCCAGAAGGTTTCTGCTTTCCAAATAAGAAGCATAATGTAGATGGTTCTGGTGTGAACTGAAAAGTATGATATAAATGAGGAAGAGAAGCTCAGGATGGTTGAAACTCTTTGCCAATGTTACTATATTCTGTCAATCAATGGATGTGTTAATTCACTGACCATAACCCATGGTTCATAAGCAAAATTTTCTATGGCGCTGTAGGAAGTTTTTAACAACCACAGGAAATTAAACAGTTAAAACTGAAGTTGACAGTGAGAACAAAGTACAATATTGCTCCAGCACATTACTTGTTTAATATTGTTCTCCATGGACCAATAAAAGTGAAGGACCACTGTTTTAATGCCTCATTGAGACTGCCTTAACTTTCCCCCAAAAACCAAATAAATCTAACATTCTTGGGGACCATGGGACTAAGGTTTTCTGCAACAGCCCAGCGTGGTATGGCTAGACTGGAGTAGTGAGGTCACTGAGACTGTAGGCAAAGTGATGCTGAACTGACGAAAAAGTGCTTTCAGTTTCTCTTCAATCACTGTTTTACTGCTAGGAGTTCTTCTGGGTAGGCAAGATGTAGCCAATATTTTTCATTTGTTTACAAGCAATGGCCTCAGCAACCCAATGAAGTGAGAAGGGACACAAATGAAAACATCTGTTGTTTTCCCTTTCCAGTTTGTTTCTTCATTAATTGTTGCTGTTGCTTTCCTCAGTATGAATTCAAGTGCAGTGGACTGTGTGTGAATGAGCGTTTCTGCTAGAAAATCGTATAGCTAGGTATTGACTCTATGCCTCATAACAATGCTGACCATTGCTCAGAGAATTCCTGCCTGTTTCTCATTGGTTTTTTTTTCCTCACATGGAAAGAGAAAGTATTTTTTCCTCTATTGTATATGTTCATCTCAAAATAACATTTTTTCTCTCAAGATAGATTTATAAAAGAGGAGCACAAAGGATTATGCCATAGCATTTCCTACTCTCTTGCCACATCTACATGTGCCCCTGGCTGCACAGTTGGTACTGTACAGTTATTTAGTACGGGCTTTAGCATGCGCTAAATGACTGTGCAGTATATGTCGGTAGCACATGTAAAAGTGCCCATAATTTTCTATTGACCTAATTAGCAGGCCAGCTACTTCATTCTGCTGCAGCCAGTCTTTCCTCAGTTGTCATCAATATCCCAGCTCCTGCGGCCCCCTATTTCCACTCTGGAGACTGCAGCTCTTTTAGTTCTGCTGCCTGGTACCACTCTCAGTAACAAGGTTTGGGTAACGACTCTCACAGGATTCTGGTGCCTGATAGTGGCTTCCCCAGAAATTTGGAGCCTAACAGAAGCTCTCTCTGCATTTTGAAATCCAGTTTATGTTTAAAGTAGGGTCTTCTTAAAGGTTCTGCATTCCTCTTCCTAACAGGGTAGGGGACCCATTACACAAACCCATAAAACACATTCATCGTAAATAATGCTGTATGTTTCAAAAGCAAATCAATTTTAGTTACTTATACCCTTTTATAGACTCATATTATGTGTGTTTTGTATATACATATTTGTTCATCTGCTTTATTCTGACTCTCAGGCAAAAAAAAAGTCAAAAGCTTCAAACTTTTTAAAGATTCTGAAACCTTTAATTTTGGTAAAGCTAAGGTGTTTCAATTGAAACGCAGCATTTTGATGGTCTCTAAATCAATTCATTTCAATTTGCCGATCCCAATCACCCCCTTTGGGTTCAGGTCAACCTTAATATGTGTCTTCAGGGATCCCTACTGGGGGACAGAAATAGAGACCATCTTGGGGAGGAGAAGGAGGACCTGGGTGGGATGATGGAGAGGGACCCTTTGTTACTCTCAATCTCTGCTTTTGTATTCTCTTTCCCTCCTGATGACTCTCCATCTGTGGCTGTTGCTGGTTGCTCTCTGTGGTCATCACACTGTCCACATAGCTCATTACATGCACACACACTAATTTGGTCCTTCTGGGACTTCTCCTAATTTGGTCTGTTCCCCCAAAACTGGGAATTAGGTCCCCCTGCTCTGGGGCTGTGTTACCTGGTGCCACCTTGTCTCATGTTATGGAACAGTACGGTACATGCCCCCAGTTTCTGAGGCTGTGTTTATCTGTTGGCCTTCTTGTGTTAGACAGCCTGTCTGCTTTGAAGGCTGTGTGAAACTGTGTGTGTGAGACCCAAACTTTTAGAAATTATGTGTGTATGTGTGTGTGTGTGTGTGTGTGTGTGTGTGTGCCCGCACGCCCCAATTCCCCAAAAGCAAACCTTTAAATACCATTTTCTAAGACAACAACTGTTAGGATGGAGGCATGTTATCAAGGATTGCAGCAGGTTAGAATAGGATCTTGGTTAGAAACTTATGCCTAAAAGCTACCTAAGTGACACTTTAAGATGAGTTAGGTAGGATAGGATATGGGCCTGCATGTAAGTACTTTGGAAAAGATTAACGACCCATACAACTTCTCTGAATATTTTTCCCTCTATCTGATTGTCCTCTTTACAGTAGAAGATGCCAGTCTGTACTATGATTTGAAATGAGTAGAAAGCCTGATTTAAAAGTATTCACTTCTACAAGTCAACTGAAAAGGTATCTGCTCTTGGTTGTACAGATACCTCTGGACATCAGGGTCAGGACTTTTGATACGAAGTAATGTGATTATAAAGTGGTATAATTTTTTCTTCTGTAAAATAGCTTTAACCTCCACTTTTATCAATAACAATGGTATTGATATCAAAGAATACTAATATAAACTGTTAAAATGTAGCTCAGTAGTGTATCTAAGGCAGGGTGCCTGGCGCAGCAGCTCCGGCTCTGACTTTGGGGATGCGGGGAGGAAAGATAATAGTTGGCACTGTCACCCAGGATCTGCCCTTTGTGTCTCTGAGGTCCTAGGTGCATGGTTATACTGTTATGACTGCATGATTCTATGGTAATAGAAGTGTAGCAAAACTACTACAAATGTAAAAGACCACATGCAAGTATAGCATTAGAAGGGGCAGGCATGGTAGACTGTGAAGACCAGTCTGCATTAACTATCCCAATGTTTTCTTTCAAAAACATGTACTTGAAGACTCAGTGCAAGGTTCAGTTTTGCTTTCACAGATACCAGCTGTAGGTCTATGAACAAGTTAACAAGAATATTCTTTATGGTGTGAAAGCTAACTGAATCCAGTATACAGAGAAAAATATTCAAGAAGTCAACAAGAATGTATAGTCCATGTCCTGACTACGTTGATCATGAACGATAAAAGATTATAGTTCCTGTTCCAAATCATTTTATTGTACACAGAAATTTGTTAGATTTAACAAAAGATTACAAACAGACATGCCAACCCTTGTATATGTCTTACTATAAGGATTAAAGAATGAAAATTGTCTTGATTTGGCTGTGGCTGCATTTAAATTGCTAAATTATGAACAGGTCTAATGGAAATTCTTTACTAATTGCATCAAATGCACTTACACAATCCTAATTACTGCTAGCTACTGTCAATGTCCAAACTGGGAGAATAAAAGAACTGGCACTGTATCCTGCCTTCACACACCTTTTAGCCACCCCACCCTTTAGCACTTCTAACTAATTTCCTTACCACTTTGCGGTAAAGACAAGCTCCCTCTTTTTCCCATTGGAAGGTCCCAATTTGACAAAGGAATTGTACGTAGTCAACACAGCTACATAGTTAAACATTGAAACTTCAGGACATGATAAATCTGGACTAGTTGGACTATTGTGCAATTTGACTGTTTTTTGACCGATACAGAGCATATTTTTTTTGGTTTGGTGTTTTTATTTCAGATGCACATGTGCAGTTTCTTGTGTTATTGTATTCTTCCACCATTTTCATTGGCATTATAGTCCAGTAGAACTTCATTGACAGCCTTTTTTTGTATAATTTCTCTTTAAAGTATTGTAACTTAACTTTCTCAGTATGTATATACTGTACTTCTTTCAATATAAAATATTGCTCTGTGCTTAAGAGCTGGAACTTCGTTATTGCAAAGCAGTATAACAACTGATATTACATTAGTGTAAAGTATTATACAAAGTATTCTAGGGACTGGATTCATTTTACCTTAATTCCATTAAAATAGGTAGTTGCCTAGTAAATGAGATGTGTAAGCCAAACCATTTTACCTGATATTTGTGATGATTCATGCTTCATTAAGTTTTCTTTGAGGAGTAGGCAGATTGATTTACATGTATTGATATCTTCAAGGAGGACTTGCTTATAAACACATTAGCTTATAAAGACATTAGCTTATAAAGCTATATTTTTTCTCATAAAATTCAAGAAGAGATCATTGCTTCCTAATGAAACCAAAATCTATAGTTTTAACTAAGCAATCTTTTTTCACGATTGTAATAAAATATGATTTAAAATACGGCTCTAAACTATATTGAAACAGGTGAACTTTCGGCAAAATGGATTAAAACTTTTATTAAGCTTCATATGCAGCCTGACAACCTTAAGTCATGAGGAAATGTATAATTTTTTTAATGCCTTTGTAATTTTTTTCTATGAAAATATACTAAGTAGAGAAATGATTGTTATCATTTAGAAGTCTGAAATATAAAACTCAGCTTTATAATTGAAGAACTTATAGATGGCTTTCTGCTTTCAGGACTTGAATGAAGAGGTAGAACCTATAAAGATTTTACCCTAATTCTTTATCAGAACAAAACCCTTCCTGAGTAAGGATCACAAAGTTGGCTCCTTTGCCAAAATCAACCTGCTTTTGAGTTCCATTTACATTTTGACAAATTATTAAATTGTGACCAATAAAACTCCCTGTCACCGAGTCACTGTTGCCCTCCTTCAGTTGGCTAAGAACATCTCAGTGACCTAGGCTAGTCTAGCTCTTAGTAAGGTGGCCTGGGTTATTCCCTCCTCAAGGTGAAGCTGTTCCTGTCCTCATTCAGTCTCGCTTGCTACAACTTTGATGGAAAAATTATAGGAGGTGGTGGTCAGCCTAGGAACAATCATAACCCTTTTTGGGGGGAAAAGCAACAGAGGCCACAAGTCCCATATACCACTGAGCCCCTCTGGAACAGCTGGCAAGCCTTAGGGGCCTGAATGGGAGCTCCTCCAACCTTTACATTGCTGCCTTATACCTTCAGGTGTATCCTGTATGGCTCATACCCTCAAAAGGGATTTGCAGTCCATTCACATTAATATTTAAAGTCTTATTTGCACCTAGCTTTGTAGTTGAAGGTACTGGGTCAGAAGTGCCCAAGAGTCTGTCCTGTATATGTACAACAAAAGGTGAGCAGCTCTGCTCATCCTCAACCATCTGGTGCTTGGTTGATCAAACTTATGTGGGTTTCTGTAAGCAGTGTAGGAGTGAACAGAGCACAGGTTCACCCTTTGCTTGGGGGAGGAGGAGGGGGAGGGGGAAGCAGTCAGTGGAAGTTGAGGATACATATTACTGCACAGAAACAAGGAACTATTAGATATTTTAGATAGTCGATTCCTATATTAAGTGATTATCTCTATCAATTTAAAGGATTTTATCCCATGTATCTGAGAATGAACAGTCCTACTTTATAATCCAACAAAAACTAAATATGCACTGGTAACCAACAATAAATGATAGTTCAGGAGTTTGTCACACCAGTTAATTATAGTGGAAAGAACTGAAGTTGTATGAGTTTTTCCATTTTAATTCCCTACTTTCTGGTTACTTCTAAAATTTCTAGTATGTCTTTTGCTTATTAAGATGAAATTTCCCATACCTTCTAACTTACCTGAAGATGATTATTTTAAAAGTTTGGTCCAAAATAGTTTAAGAATTTATGGGCACATACACACAAGATACTTACTGTGCAGTAACCTAAAAAACACTGCACAGTAGCGTGCTCATCAGAAACCATGCCAGTAACCTATTGCACAGTGTTATTAGGCTACTGCACAGCAAGCGTCACAAAAAAGTCACACGTCAGTGCTACTGCACAGTAACTGCAGTTACTGCACATTTAGTTAGTACTTCATTAAGCAAGTACAAAACTAAATACATAGTAACTACTGTGCATTAATGAATGTGTAGATGTACCCTATGAGTATGAGGAGAGAATTGGAAAATAATTTCTCACTTAAAAATAAGTAAATAAGCCTGGCTTTTCCTTTTTTGTTAAGTTCCAAAGGTGTTTCTCTTGAACAGTTTGTGGGCTCACTTTCATAGATTTCATAGATTAAGGGTCGGAAGGGACCTAGTAGATCTTCTAGCCCGACCCCCCGCCAGGGCGGGAGAACAACAAAAAACCCCAAAAAGAGAAACGGGACTCAAACGAGTCCAGCCAGGTAGGCATCCAGCCTCTTCTTAAAGACCCCCAGGGTAGGGGCCAGCACCACTTCCCTTGGAAGTTGGTTCCAGCTCCTAGCCGCCCTAACCGTGAAGTAGTTTTTGCGGATGTCCAATCTATACCTCCTCTCCATCAACTTGTGCCCATTACTCCTTGTTATGCCAGCGGGCGCTAGGGGAAACAGCGTCTCCCCCAAACCCTTCTGGTCCCCCCTAGTGAGTTTATAGACGGTCACCAGGTCCCCCCTCAGCCTTCTCTTGTGGAGGCTGAATAGGTTCAGGTCCCGCAGTCTCTCACTGTAGGGTCTGCCCTGTTGTCCCCGGATCATGCGGGTGGCCCTCCTCTGGACCCTCTCCATGTTGTCCACATCCCTCTTGAAATGGGGCGCACAGAACTGGACACAATACTCCAGCTGTGGCCTGACCAGCGTCGCGTAGAGGGGGAGGATCACCTCCTTGGCTCTACTCGAGATGCACCTGTGGATGCACGACAAGGTCCGGTTAGCCCTGCCAACCATGACCTCGCATTGTCGGCCCATGTTCATCTTGGAGTCAATAATGACTCCAAGATCTCTTTCTGCCTCCGTGCTCTCAAGTAGGGAGTTCCCCATTGTGTAAGTGTGCTGCTGGTTCCTACTGCCCAAGTGCAGCACCCTGCACTTGTCCGTATTAAAACGCATCCTGTTCCTGTTAGCCCACCCCTGTAACCTATCCAGATCCTTCTGCAATCTCTCCCTCCCTGCTAGCGTGCTCACCTCCCCCCAAATTTTGGTGTCATCAGTGAATTTAAACAGGTTACTTTCCACCCCATCATCCAGATCGCTGATGAAGAAATTGAACAGCGCAGGCCCCAGGACCGAGCCCTGGGGGACTCCGCTACCCACCTCCCCCCAGGTCGAATATGACCCATCCACCACCACCCTCTGAGTGCGACCCCTCAGCCAATCTGCAATCCATCTGACTGTGTAGGCATCGATGCCACAGTCGCCTAGTTTTTTAACTAGGATGGGGTGAGAGACGGTGTCAAAGGCCTTGCTGAAGTCCAGAAAGACTACATCCACCGCGACACCTGCATCCATGGCCTTTGTGACCTGATCGTAGAAGGCAATCAGGTTGGTCTGACATGATCTCCCCCTAATAAATCCATGCTGATTGCCCCTGAGCATCATTTCTGATGCCGGCCCATCACAAATGTGCTCCTTGATGATCTTCTCAAAGAGTTTCCCCAGGATTGAGGTAAGACTGACGGGCCTATAGTTACCCGGGTCCTCCCTCTTCCCCTTCTTGAAGATGGGGACCACATTTGCTACCACTTTTTGAAATATACTTTTTTTTAGCAAGCCTATCCTAAAGGGATGTCTTTTAGTTACAAACAGAGTCTTTTGGGTCCTTTTCCTGGTTCATAGTGGCACTTCATTTTTTTAACTCAGTTGTGAGTTGAAGTTTTTGATAAATATAGTTTCATAGTTTCATAGTTTCTAAGGTCGGAAGGGAC
>NW_017728992.1:114089096-114090129 GCF_001723915.1 Gavialis gangeticus
CCATGACTACCACATCCTTAGACTTCACTACCTCTGTGAGTTGACTTAAGAATTCCAGGTCAAGCTCTTCCCCTTGGTTGGGAGGTCCACACCCTTGAAACGAGAACTATGTTAAAAAATTCTCAAGGTATTAGTAATTTTAAAAATGAAGAGATAAAGAGAGTATTAGCACAAGATTCTATTCCTCCAATTAGGATTCTATCTATGTTCATATTGGTGCCTAAGCAGAATCCTGTTCTACCTTATTCCCTGAAAAAACTGCTCATTTAAAAGGTATATGGGTAATCCTCCTCCTTGCCTCTTTTTGTGTTTTAGTCTTAAGGTTAAAGTGATATAACCATTAGAAATGTGCATAAGTTAACTGTTTTTCAGGTGCTTAAGAGCAGGAAGGGAAAAGACCCTTACTCTCTTCTCCTGAAGTCAGTTTAAAGGGTTTCTACTCTACAGAAGTCTTCTGAAGGAGATTCATAGGATGGAGTAATAGAATGTGGCTATGATGTGCCCAGATGTGAGAGCAATGACAATACAAGAGGCTTTTGAATATACACAGGACACAAACTTCAGAAGTAAAAAGTTGTTTTCAAGTTTTTCCATTTTGATTGCTCAGTTGAGAAGCAATTGTAATATAACAACATGAGAAATGACAAAAATAATGCCAGAAATGAATACAGAGTAGAGAGAAGTTGTATTAATATTTTTTGTTACTTATTGTATTTTTTCACTTTTGCATTTCAGCCGAATCATATACTGTATCAGGCAAGTATTCTGGTGTGTGCTCCGTAGAAATTTTGTTTTAACTCACTTGCAAGAAGCATGCTTTCTGGCATTTCAAATAGTGTTCTTCATTCATAGAGTTCAGGGATTAAAAATCACATTTGTACAGGCAAAACAGTGGATGTGACACAATACATCTAATACTAGATGTTCTGCCTTCTTGTTTATTAAAATATTTAAGGTAATGTAAACTGAAAACAGGATAAAATTGCTTCTTAGGGCCATGTGTAGATAAATGAGGGGCGTGTGTGCATGTCAC
>NW_017728992.1:114095129-114096203 GCF_001723915.1 Gavialis gangeticus
AACTGAAAACAGGATAAAATTGCTTCTTAGGGC
Organism: Gavialis gangeticus; assembly: GCF_001723915.1. NCBI lineage: Eukaryota > Metazoa > Chordata > Crocodylia > Gavialidae > Gavialis > Gavialis gangeticus. Next base: position 114,095,163 of record NW_017728992.1, read on the forward strand.
CATGTGTAGATAAATGAGGGGCGTGTGTGCATGTCACTTTAAAGCAGGCTAAATGTTTTTGCACCACTTTAATGGTGTCAGTGTTTGCATGCCTCAGTGGCACATTGTGCATTAATTCCAGCTGCTGTAGGGAATTCAGCAGCGTAATGCACCTAAAATGACTTGGGGCACAGCAAACTAAAACTTAGAGTTTGTTTGCTTCCCCTACAGCCGCAGAGTGAAGCACTGGGCTCCATGCAGCTCCGCAGCTCTGCAGGAAGCCCTGAAGGCAGCCTGGCAGCAGCCTGGGAAGACAGGCTCTGCCCAAGAAAAGCAGCAAACTTGATTCCCTGCCCCCGCCCCCCCCCTGGAGCCTGCCTGCCTGAGCTGCGCAGGGGCCCGGTACTTCTCTCTGTGGCTGTGGTGCCCCCTGGGACCGCCTGAGCCTGCGGGCAGGTGCCAGCTGGGGGGAAGGGCACCACTGCCATGGAGGGAAGAACCAGCCACTCCCCGCCAAAAGCCCAGGCACTGCTCCACCCACCAGCAGCTTGCCCTCCCCTTGCCGCTGACAGAAAGGCAGGTAAGTACAGGGTGTGTGCATGACACGGGGATTTACTTCACCCTAAATTGAAGCAGTGGGTTTAAAAATCTGCTGCTTCAATTTAGGGACCCCCATTTCAGATGCACTTAGGTGTACAGAAAAAAACCTCTTTAACCTCATTGCCTCCAGGCATTCCAGTGGCAACTGTGAAAAATAGCATCTGAAACCCCTTTTAGACCCATACACAGATTTAAATATATATATATTTAAAAAATCAATAGCCATATTTCTTCAGGACATTAAGTTCCATCAACAATTAGTTCATTATTCTATATTTTATACATAACTAGATGAAATACTTTTGTCCTCTTCTACAAATCTGCTTGTCTTACAAAGCATTGCTGCCACACTACCAACCCCAGAGTTAACCCTCTTTAACTAATGTAAGTCTTGTTAATGATACTGTCCTAATGGCATTTTTAATACATTAAGAATAAACTGTATTAATTATATTAAGAATA
>NW_017728992.1:114101203-114113164 GCF_001723915.1 Gavialis gangeticus
CTAATGGCATTTTTAATACACTAAGAATAAACTGTATTAATTATATTAAGAATAAATATGAATTTGATGTAATCTTCTGCAAGTAAATAAAGGTATAAGTGTGTTAAATTAGAGACAAGTTTGATCCAATTACTATTTACTTGAAAAATGCAATTATAATTTCAAATAGAAAGCAATAATTCATAATATCATAACCATTTTAACTATTTTAATTCACAGCTCCTCTTCCCCAAAAAGTTACATTAAACTGGAAGTCTATTTTTGAGGCAGGAAGATTTCAAATCTATACCTGATGTTTGCATTGACTCTATTCTGGTGACATAAATTGGTGAAATAATAATATGGATGATGGCAGTTTTCAAGTGCTACAACCCCAAGCCTAATTTTATCCAAACAATCTCTGTGGCAATGGTATGATCTAGCATACACCATAAGCAAAAATGCTACAACACATGCTACATTTAGTATTGTGGGACATATATTTGTAACTACCAGTCTAACTACAAAGGCTATTTCAACATTTATATTGATAACTTTTCTAAATCTAATTTAGCATATACATTTAATAAGAGCATTTTGCACTTTCATCACACTCATTTCAAGAGGCTTTCAGAGATGGATGAATATTTTTATCTTTACTTTGCAAATGAGGGAGCTGAGACAGCTTGGGCTTATCTTTACTCCATTGTTCTTCATGCTATATTTCAGGTCTTGCACCTAGCTTGACTTCCTTGTTCACACAAATATCTCTAGCTCGAGTTAAGTGGTGCTTCATTCTCAAGACAGCTGGTCCAGCTGAAGTATAACTAATGCTTGAGCTAGTAATGAAGTGGAAGCAGCAGCTCATGTAACAGTCTATCAAGTATTAACCCAATCACTTTTCCACCCTGAGTGATATTTTGCAGTATGATTTGACATTCCTTAGGCAAAAGCCTAACTTGCATGTACTAACTAGAGCTAACTGTTTCAGTGGAGACAGTTCCAGTCTATAAAAGTTCAAGAGCATACAGTAAGACAGTGAGTGCATGTCTACATGATGCAGAGCAATGCTGTGAAGAGGTACCTTGATTTATCCCTAGAATTAGAAGCAGTATAGCCACACTAAATGAACTCAAGCTAGTTAAGTATACTGAGAAGCAGTGTGATAAGCTGGGCAAAACATACCTATATTGCTCCCTGTTCTGCAGTTGGCATGTGCTGAAGTGTGCTGCTTTGCTCCATGTAGAGCGGGGGTGGGCAATTATTTTGGCTGGAGGGCCTCTTAATGATTTTTAGTGAGCTGTCAAGGACCCCAAGGGTAGCCCTGTCCCTTGACAGGTGCCCTGTCCCCTGATCATCATCTTGGAGCCAGAAGTCCCATTCCTAACCCCTGACTTTTGCCACTAGAAGTCCCTCCCTTGCCTTCAGAAGTATTATTTTTGAAAGGGGGTTGCCATCTTGGAACTGGGAAAAAAATCATATACTAAAAATCAAATCAAAGTAAGGGGAACTCCTTACTCGAGAGCACGGAGGCAGAAAGAGATCTTGGAGTCATTATTGACTCCAAGATGAACACGGGCCGACAATGCGAGGACAATGCGAGGTCATGGTTGGCAGGGCTAACCGGACCTTGTCATGCATCCACAGGTGCATCTCGAGTAGAGCCAAGGAGGTGATCCTCCCCCTCTACGCGACGCTGGTCAGGCCACAGCTGGAGTATTGTGTCCAGTTCTGTGCGCCCCATTTCAAGAGGGATGTGGACAATATGGAGAGGGTCCAGAGGAGGGCCACCCGCATGATCCGGGGACAACAGGGCAGACCCTACAGTGAGAGACTGCGGGACCTGAACCTATTCAGCCTCCACAAGAGAAGGCTGAGGGGGGACCTGGTGACCGTCTATAAACTCACTAGGGGGGACCAGAAGGGTTTGGGGGAGACGCTGTTTCCCCTAGCGCCCGCTGGCATAACAAGGAGTAATGGGCACAAGTTGATGGAGAGGAGGTATAGATTGGACATCCACAAAAACTACTTCACAGTTAGGGCGGCTAGGAGCTGGAACCAACTTCCAAGGGAAGTGGTGCTGGCCCCTACCCTGGGGGTCTTTAAGAAGAGGCTGGATGCCTACCTGGCTGGACTCATTTGAGTCCCGTTTCTCTTTTTGGGGTTTTTTGTTGTTCTCCCGCCCTGGCAGGGGGTCGGGCTAGAAGATCTACTAGGTCCCTTCCGACCCTTAATCTATGAATCTATGAATCTATGAAAAAATACCAACTATAACATATTTTAATTTTATTTCAAAAAATATTTTTTTCTGATTTACATGTGTTTGTCTAGTGTATGTAGAGGTGATTGCATAATAACTCATAATAAGGTCTTTCTCTTGTATATTGTGGGGGGGTGGTTGGGAGAGTGGGTGTGAGGTTTGTATGTGTGGGATTTGTGGGGGCCTATGGGCAGTTTGTGAAGGGGTGTGGGGGATGTATGGATGGGTACGGGATTTGTCAAGGGGTGTGGGTTTGTGTGGGGGTGGGTATGGTGTTTGTGGGAGGGTCTGTGGGTGATGTGGGGGGGTGGGAGTTCCTGCTACACCCCCCACATTGTCAGAAGCAGCAGCAGGTGGCAAGCCCTTGGGGTGCTCATGGCCAGTGGTAGGCAGAGCCTCCTGATGGTACGCAGCTCCAGCCGAGTCCATGGATCTGCATGTGGTGGCACAGAGCTGATCCAGCCTGACCGTCTGGCATGCATCTTTGGGCCAGACCAGCCTGACTCCATGCCAGCACATGGAGCTCCTAGCACTGCAGGCAGGAGCCATGCACCATTGGGTTGGGCCAGGCCAGCTCTGTGCCTCCATGTGGGATTTCTACCATTCCAGCAGGGAACCACACATAGAGGCATGGAGCCAGCCTGGCTTAGCTTAGTGGTGTGCACTCCTGGCGGCACAGAGGCCGATTGCCCTGATGGCATGCAACTATCCACACCTCCCTTTCCACATGCCTTCAGGCCAGGCTGGCTCTGTATCAGCATGTGAGGCTCCTGGTACTGAAGCCAGAAGTGTACACCACCAGGCCAGGTTGGTTTGGCTTTGTGCCTCCACATGGGGCTCCTGGCACTGAATGTGGGTGCTCCCCTCCCCACTCACCAGCTGTCCAATCTCATGCCATTGCACTCCATTCTCCATGTGGGACTCCCAGCTAGAGTGCTGGGAGCCCCATGAAGTTGGAAGCACAGATCCTGCCTGAGCCTATGGTGCATGACATCTGAAAGCCTGCAACCCACTGGTTTTCAAAGGGGCAGCCATGGACCAGTAATAATTGTTTCTTGGAGAGACCCAGTGGGCTATATAGAATGGCCTGGTAAGCTGAATCTGGCCCATGGGCTATATTTTGCCCACCCCGATGTAGAGCCTGCTACATGAGCTAAAGTACTCACAGCTAGATATATCTGTACAACACTACATGGTGCCATGTAAACATACCCAGAGACTGAGGTCCAGAACTATAGAAAGCCAGTGCAAATCTTTTATTCTAATCAACAGACTTGTTGCCTTCATTTTGTGTTAACAATGAGAGTTTTGGATATTTAAATATAGGGGTGTAGCAAAATCATTCAAAACCCAGGGTGGGGGGATAGTATACCAACCACTGTAGATAGGATGGGTGAAGGGAAGGAACGTCTTACCTACCTGGGGTCTCTATGTTGCTGCCACAGCTCTATCAGCACTGGCTCAGGCAACAGCAACCATGTGATACAGGCTCCCAGGGTTCCCCATTGACTCCCTAGCCTCCGCCTCCCCTCCACAGTCGCTCAATTATGCTGTTAGGTGCAGGGTTGTACCTGCTATGGCAAAGACCCCAAAGGTAGAGAGAAACACTATTTTGCTTGTCCTTCCCCCTCCCCCCGCCAACTCCATGTTCATTGCTCAGTACAGGGCTGCATTGCCATAGCTATGACTCCAGGGAGGGGGCTGGATTCTGGTGGCTCTTCAGGACTGGTGCCCTACTTGCACGGCTCCTCCACCCCCCTACTTAGGGTACTGCTCAAATATTTTTTAGTAGTATTAGTATCAGGAACACTAATTATATTAACAGGAAAAGCAGTAAAAGGAAAAAAGGGGAAGATGTCACACTTTTGGGAAAAAATATGGAATTCCAATGGGAGTTTCTCTTTAAATTTTTAGGTGCTCTTTGAGCTTTTAGAATTCAAATGACAAATAATGGACTGTTTTCAAAGAAGCTTTCATAGGTCCAGAAGCTAGTGTCTAGAACAGTGGTTCTCAGCTTCTTTAGACTCCCAGCATCCTGCCATAATTTTTTTGGAATTTTCCACACCTCAGAAAACAAATTCATTTCCTACAGTGAATATTTCCTCACATCCCTGGGCACCATTAAAAGGACCTTGCAGGGAAGTTGTGTGGGCAGCAGTGGGCAAAGCACCTCTGAGAGCATGGCAGGGGTGGTGCATAGTGGTTACTGCTAGCAGGGGCTATTCAGAAGGGCAAACTGGGAAGCTGGGGGTTCTTGAAGGAGGCAGCTGTCCCTAAAGGAGGTAGAAGGGGGTGAGCAGGCTCTGGAGGTGCAGAAACTATTGCTAAGTGAAGACATCAGGGGCAAGACTGAACTGTGCCTCAGTCTTTCTGCCATCTGTTCCCTCTCTGCCTCTTGTCTGTACTTGAGGTAGTGCATGGTCAGCACAGGTGTTGCAGGAGGAGCCATGCTTTTCAGCCAGCTTTTCCCCCACTGCTCCCATGCTCCCAGAGCCAGTGGAAGGGCCATGGAAATGACGTGATTTGGTGCCATCTATCCACAGGATGCTGGTGTGGGCACATGGAGTACCTGGTATGTGGAAGAGTGAACACTTACATCCTCACACAGGGACCAAGTACTGTAATAGTAAAGGATCTCACAGCACCCTAGTTGGGAATCACTGGCATAGGGAATTGGGCAACAACAGGTTTTGAAAGGGACCCCTGAACTAGAATAATCCAGTGTATATAAATTACAGAGATTAGCATGTAAAGAAGAAAATGACTTCAAATAAGAAGTTCTGACCCATGAAAATATAAAGATAATTGGCTTGGAAGTTGCTGTAAGTGCTGCAGTTTGACTCTGCTACGTATGTATTTTTCTTAACAAAAAGCTAAAAACTTAACTACAGAGTATTTACATTGATTTACACAGCAACACTGCTTTACTTAGATATGTTATAGACTGCTTAAAATCATAAGTGAAATGGATATGCAAGAGAAATATATTACACACTTTATGAGTTGATGTTTTTCTATATCCTTCACCAGCTTTTTGGTTAAAATGATTGATTCTTTCAGTAACTGTGCTCCATAAGACACCAATGTTATGATATAAACTACAATCATCATGTTTTGCTTCATCTCTCCAAAGTATTAGGTCTTGACACCAAGTGCACTTCTTTCTAATGTTAGTCTAGTTTTTCATTTTTCTGCAAGTGCTTGAATTGCTTGTCATTGTGGCACATTACAGAAAAGAAATGAATAAGTCTGCCACTTCCAGAGATGGTCAGAGTAGTTTTCAAATGCTGTCTGTAAGGAGGTAATTATCCTTCAGGGGGCTGAAACCCAGCAGCAGGTGCTTGGTATATATAACCTGCCTAGGTGTGAGACTGGAAGCCAGCTGAAGCTGATACCAGCTAATAAGGGAGAAGCCATGAAGGGGGGAGTAAGGGGGAAAGGGCAGATAGTAGTGCTGGAGAGAAGCAAAGGGTCAGAGAAGCTTCTTGTTTATTTCTTTACTCTGGTTTGGGTACAGGGTACCAGTAACAGAAGTTCCCTGGTTCCTGCATAGTCTTGTGCCTCTGTGCTACAACCCATGCTGACCCATGCCTCATAGGGAGGCACAGGTCAACATGGGTCCAGGTGTGGGGTAGGCTGGAATGGTATAGGGGCTGGGAAATTGCTAGTACCCCATCCCTCCACACTAGGACCCACCCTGATACATGCCTCCACATGAAGGTTAGCATAGGTTACGGCATGGAGGCGCAGGGTAGCACAGGAACCAGAGCATACTTGGGGCATTCAGAATTAAGCCCCTCAAAGCCCCTAGAGCACCTGCCTGTGGTGCCTGGAAAGTGCATCCCATCACTGTTGGAGGATGGAAGCACAATTCAGAAGGATCTTGAAAGGTTGGAAAGATGGGCTGGAGTAAAAAAGGAAGAAGTTCAGTGCTGACAAATGCAAGAAGAATATACGTTCTTCATAAATACAAATGCAAAACAGGTGACACCTACTTGGGTGGCAGCACTCCAGAGTAGGATATGAGAGTCTTGATAGATCACAGACTCAATGTGAATATTCAGTGTGATGGAGCTGCACAAAAAGTGAATGTGGTTTTGGGATGCATCAACAGAAGCATGAGGTGGAAGACACAGGAGGTGATAGTGCCTCTCCACTCAGCACTTGTTAGGCCTCATCTAGAGTATTGTATGTTGTTATGGGCTCCAGTTTTTTTTAAGGATGTGGTGAAGTTAGGGTCCAGAGGCAGGTAAGAAAGATGATCAAGGGCTTGGAAGGTAAATCATAAGACTAGAGGTTAAAGGAAATAGACATTTTCAGCTTGCAGAAACGGTGCTTAAGTGGGGACATGATAGTAGTCCTCAAATACTTGAGGTCCTGTCATAAAGAAGAGGGGAAAACACCTTTACTCTCTTGCTGCATATACTAGGAAACAGACTAATGGTTTGAAGTTGCAGCAAAGTAGGTTTAGAGTTGATATCAGGAAAAACTTCTTCACCATTAAAACACTGAGGCAGTGGAATAGACTGCCTGGGGAAGCTGTGGATTCTTTATCACTGGAGGTTTTCAAAACAAGATTGGACAACTACCGGTTAAGGATGATCTAGGCTCAGCTATGCCTTTGTTTTACTATGAGTATTTTTTATGCTTCTGGGCTTTACTGGTTGCCACGTGTGAGGCTGGGAGGGAATTCCTCCTCTCCCCCACTCCCCACACACTAGCCTCCTGCTGCTATATGTGTCAGGTTTTTTAAAGCTTTCCTCAAAGCATTGGGTGTTGGCTGCAGCTAAGTCTGGGATTTTAATCGTGGTATGCCAGTACTTCTGTTGGGACTTAAACTCCGAATTTCCTGGTGAGAGGGTCTTGGCCCTCTGCTCAGGGTCAGACTGATCCCCATATTTGGGGTTAGGAAGGAATTCTATCTCATGGTAAAATTGGTATAGACTGTGGGGTTTTTTGCCTTCCTCTGTAGGTTATATCCTCTTTACGAGATCCCTTGAGCATACATTAATAACCTTTGCAGCAGCAGGACATTGGCAGCCACGGTCTCCCTGTTTTACTTGGGCAGACTACAGTCTTGTTGTTGTGTCAGGGTTGACTATGTAGTTTTGCTAAGAAATAAGACAATGGTTTGGGTTGATCCTACCTCAGGCAGAAATTTGGACTAGGTGACCTCTCAAGGTCCCTTCCAACCCTGCTTCCCTATGATTCTATGATTCCATGACTGGTGCTATCTCTAAACCCAGCACATCTACATGTAAGATTCCAGTGGTTTGTTGGAGGAATTCTGAAGACAATTGTTTAGTGGCTATACTATAGAATGTGATACAAAGCAAAAAGTCCAGTACAAGAAGACCATATCAAGCAAAATATTTTTCTTTATGCCTTTATCTAATGCTTTATCAAGTATTAACTAGGGCTGTGTGACATTTCACTGGCTGTTTTGATTTGATGCTGTTTCAACTCATTTCGAGCTTGAAACAGTGAAATCAAATTAAAACAAAGGGCTTTGAAACAGCCTCAAAATAAAACAAGGCTAGTCTAAACATTTTGAAATGTTTCGAGTTTTGAAGCAGCCAGGAGCGCAGCCCTAGCTCTCCCTGTCTCCCACTGCTGGGCTGTGGTGGATCACAGCTCAGGGGAAGGGAACTGAGCCTGGACCAGTTCCCCTCTCAGGCACTGCAATGGGGCTGGGGAAAGGAACTGAGCCTATTGCTCAGTTCCCCTCCACAGCCTGACAATAGGTCTGGGAATGAGAATTCAGCTGAGCTGGGCTGACTTCCCATCCACAGCACGATCTAGCACTGCCCAGTCATGGGACTGGGGTTGGAAACTCAGCACAACGGTGAGACTGTTTCAACTCAAAATGAAATTAGAAAAAAAACACTGGTCCGTCCAAACCTCAAAACTGAAGTCAAAATGGAACAGTGCCATTTTGCACACCCCTAGTTTTAACCCTTTTGCCAGGTACCGGTCAGCAGCAAAAAGGGCCAGGTTCACATTTTGAGGTACCTCATAAATCATACCAACGGCTCAAACTCCCACCCATAAATTTGGGAACACTAAATTTGCTGTGGTGTCCTGTTAAAAAACCCACCCCCCTCCTCACAAGCAATGTAAATATAAAACCCAAATTTACTGCAGAGAATTAAAAAGAACAAAACAAAACACTAAATATAATTTTAAAACACTATTAACTACAAAGCAGAGTCTGTAGGAGGCCGCTTCTTGGGAGAGGCTTCACCCATACCCAGGCAGTCTGGGACTTGGGGCCTACGCCCCTATACCTGCCCTTCAGCAATGGGTTGCAGAGGGGGGCCCACACTGGAGAGTCCTGAGCTGCTCCTTGGGTTCACCTCCCCACAGGGAGCTGCTCAAGAGCACATGTCCTTTTGTGTTGCAAGGGGCTATGTTGCTCCTGGAGAAGTGATAGAGTGCTGATCTCCAGTTCTGCATGGTGACTTTGAGGGGTTAACTGCAGATTTCGTCAGCATAGTGAACCCCAAAATTCCTAGTCCCAATCCCAGCTCTGCTGTGCAGAAAACTGCAGAAGAACTTGAAGGAAATGTTAGGCCTATTTTGGCTTGGGCCTGAATTAAAACTACCACCCAACCACACCACATGGTTGGGACACAAACTCCAAAAGTGACAAAAGGAGGCCCAGGGCTATTTCACTGGGCCTGGACTAGGTAGCAAAAAGCCAGCCAGGCCTATGCTGTACTAAGTCCTGGATCAACAGCAAGTAGTGTCAGGTCTTACCCTGGCTCAAACAATGCCAGGCTTTACCCTGGCCCAAGTCTGCCAGCCAAAAATAAGGCTAATGTTTAACTGCACAGCTAGGCTGAAATGCAATAGGTATCAAACAGCAAAAGGGGCCCAAGCCTATGGCTGCACATCCCATCTCATCTATACTATTATGCTGAGACACTACAGTTACAAAACAGAGAGTGCCAGGCCCGGCTCATAAACACTAAGATGCTGGGGCAGATGGAGCATCCCATGAGAAGTACTCCTGGTCCACTTCCAAGTCTGCTGTGGAGCACGCGGGGGGACCCCTCCTCCCACCCCTCAGCTTGGGAACTGGTGCCTCCTGGGTCTGGGGTGGCACCAGGGTTCTCCCCATGGCCAATCACCCAGCTGAGGGGAAGTTGAGGGGGGTCCCCCATGTGCTCCATGACAGACCCAGCAGTGGACTGGAAGTACTTCTGGTCCATTTCCGGGTCCACTGTCAAGTGCATGGCCACACCCCACCCCGTGCTTCCGTGGGATGCTCCATCTGCCCCACCATCTCAGCATTCACGAGCTGTACCTGGTACCTCAAGGTACATAGAAAAAACATATAAAGCTGTGTCTATGGCTGAATTGCTGATTCTCCATATCAAAATCAAATCTTCAGATTCAGCTGAATTGAATTGGGACAGTGATTTGACTCAAATGATCGAATCACTGTCCCCTGAATTGGGCCAAATCCAAATCCAAATCAAATACTGCCTGCTTCGCACAACCCTAATATCTATGGCTAGTTTAAAAGGATGCCTATCCCTGAAGTCTTCTAAATAGCAATACAGTTAAATTCATACTTTTATGAGTTGCTACTCAATTGTTGCAGCTTGCACATCAAATTCCCAGTTTGGCAATAACTGTTCTATAGTAGTAATTTACAGTGGGCCTCGAAAACCACTCCTTCAGTGCTAATTCCTAGTTATTCAGCTACAGTGAGATTCAAATGGATGAAAGATCAAAGAAGGAGTTATTCCTTATCTTACAGGAACTGTAGTTTTTCAAGATGTTTTTGTTTACCCTTATACTATAACCTGCCTTCCTTTTTAACTAATACAGATTTGTTGGACTTCTATATTGGTGAAGGAGCTGAAGATAGCTCTGCGATTGCAAGGTAGACATTCTTTGAAAGGAGGTTAGGATTGCTTTGCTATCGTTGTAACACTGCTGGAATTACAGGTCATATGTGCAGCCACCACAGGCACTAGCAGCTAAAAGGCTCTGGCCTTATGTGTCCAAGGTACATATAATGGGACCCTTGTGGACAGTAACATTTCAATGAACTCCACTTTACACCATACAAAATTTGGACTTTTCAGTGTACTGGGGAAATAAAAATAGGTTATGAAGAACAAGATGTACAAATCATTAATAGAATAGTAATACTTACTAGTACCCTTAGTAAAATATCATTCATACTATTTGTGACTAGCAAATATCTGAACTTGGTACTTGTAGCATCATTTTTTCATAGGAAAACATTGATTAATGTAAGAATGTAAATTATTAATTTATTAATGCATTAATGTATAATAAATGTGTCTGTGCTTTTACTGATACACCAATCCATCAACTTCAGTTAAAATAGTCAGCAGATCTTTTTAACAAACAATGTATTTCTTAAATGGAAGACTGCAGTCACAAAGTTGTGATGGGAGTGAGGTACAAACTCCCATTGACTGCCAGTGGGATTTACACAGCTGTGTTCCATATATATTTTTGAAAATCACTCCTTCAGATCACAGGGCAACAGAACAAATAGTTATTATTTAAGTTAGATTTTCTGTGCTTTACATACATAAAGTTGTTAAGATACAGAAGTCCTTGACTTCAGGAAAGCTGACTTTGACAAGGTCAGGAGGCTTGTCAGTGAGGCCCTAAGGGGCCATGACCCAAAGGGGAGGGGAGTTCAGGATGAGTGATTGTTCCACAAGAGAGCAATCCTGGATGCACAAGCAAAGTCTATCCAGTTTCGGTGGAAATGCAGCAAAAGGACACAGCAGGCCCCTTGGCTCTGCAGGGAACTAGCAGATCTCCTACATCTAAAAAGAAATGCCTACGAAGGTGGAGGACTGGATTCACCTCCAAGGAGGAATATTCTGCACTGGTCCGGACCTGCAGAGAGCAAACCAGGAAAGCCAAGGCTGCAACTGAACTCCAACTAGCTACAAGCATCAAGGATAATAAAAAGTCCTTTTTCAGATATATGGGGAGCCAGAGGAAAAGCAAGGGAAACATTGGATCCCTGCTAAACCAGAAGGGACAACTGACAACTGACGCCCAGGAAAAAGCCAACTTGCTAAGTGGGTACTTTGCATCAGTTTTTCACCAGTCCCAAGGGACGTCCTTGCCCATTACAGGACAGGAAGGCCTGGGTGAGGGAGATCCCTTACCCTGCATCAATGCTGACCTTCTGAAGGAATACCTTGAGAGGCTGGACACCTTCAAGTCAGCTGGCCCTGACAATTTACACCCCAGGGTACTAAAGGAGCTGGCAAGCATCATAGCTCAGTCCCTGGCATGGATATTCGAGAACTACAGGAGCTCTGGTGAAGTGCCCAAAGATTGAAAGAAGGCCAGTGTGGTGCCTATCTTCAAGAAAGGGAGGAAAATGCATCTAGTAAACTACAGGCCAATCAACCTGACCTCTATCCCAGGGAAGGCCTTAGAAAAGATTATCAAACAGATCATTCTTAACAGACTGGCTGATGGCAACATCCTGAGGGATAACCAGCATGGGTTTGTTGTGGGTATGTCTTGCTTGACCAATCTTATTTCCTTTTCATAGTTTCATAGTTTCTAGGGTCAGAAGGGACCTGAGTAGATCATCTAGTCCGCCCCCTGCCATGGCAGGAAAGAGTACTGGGGTCAAATGACCCCAGCAAGGTGTACATCTAACCTCCTCTTAAAGACCCCCAGGGTAGGAGCTAGCACCACTTTGC
>NW_017728992.1:114118164-114122417 GCF_001723915.1 Gavialis gangeticus
TTCCCCAACCTGTAGGTATGGTGCCAGTTGTTCTTCCCCAGGAGCATCTCTTTGCACCTGTCGGTGCTGAATCCCATCGTATTCTCATCCACCCACCCCTGTAACCTGTCTAGGTCCGATTGTAGCCTATTCCTCCCTTCTAGCGTGCCCACATCCCCCCACATCTTAGTGTTATTAGCAAATTTGAACAGGGTGCTTTTTACCCCCTCGTCCAAGTCACCGATGAAGATGTTGAACAGTGCAGGCCCAAGGACCGAGCCTTGCGAAACCCCACTTCCCACATCCCTCCAGGTTGAAAAAGACCCATCCACTACCACTCTCTGGCTGCGGCCCTCCAGCCAGTTGGCGACCCAATTGACTGTGTGGGTGTTGACACCACAGTCCCCCAGTTTCTTAATGAGAACAGGGTGACAGACAGTGTTGAAGGCCTTCCGAAAGTCTAGGAAGACTATGTCCACTGCTACCCCTGCATCTACTGATTTGGTGACCAGGTGACCTATCACCTGGACAAGGGAGAAGAGACTGATGTCATATATCTTGACTTTAAAAAAGCCTTCGGTCTGGTATACCATGATTACCTCTTAGCAAAACTGGCCAACTGTGGCCTCAGCTTTATCACAATCTGCTGGCTGGGGAATTGGCTCCATGATCAGACCTAGAGGGTGGTGGTTGATGGAAGTCAATCGTCATGGTGCGCTGTGACCAGTGGGTCCCTCAAGGCTCTGTCCTTGGGCCTATACTATTCAACATCTTCATTAACAATGCGGACATTGATGTCAGAAGTGGAGTGGCCAAGTTCACCGGTGACACCAAACTTTGGGGTAAAGCGTCCACACCTGAGGACAGGAGGGTGATCCAGGCTGATCTTGACAGGCTCAGGAAATGGGCAGATGAGAACATGATGGTATTTAACACTGAAAAATGCAAGGTTTTCCACCTTGGGAAGAAAAACCTGTAGCATGCTTATAGGCTTGGCAGGTCTACGCTGGTAGCACTACGGACGGAAGGGGCTTGGGGGATCTGATTGACCGCAAGATGAACATGAGCCATCAGTGTGATTCTGCATCTAGTAAAGCTACCAAAATGCTAGCTTACATCTATAGATGCTTCTCAAGCAAATCCCAGGACATCATTCTTCCATTGTACTTGGGCTTGATGAGGCTGCAGCTGCAGTACTGCATTCAATTTTCGGGTCCACAATTTAAAAAGGGTGTGGAAAGCCACGTGCATGATCAGAGGTCAGAAAAATAGACCTTATGATGAGAGGCTGAGAGCTTGGGGACTCTTTAGCCTGGAAAAGCGCAGGCTCACGGGTGATCTGGTGGCTGCCTATAAGGTTGTAAGGAGTGCTCACCAGGATCTGGGGGAACGTCTGTTCATTAGAGTGCCCCAAGGGATGACAAGGTTAAACAGTCACAAACTCCTTCATGACCATTTCAGGCTGGACATAAGGAAGAACTTATTTACTGTCCAAGCCCCCAAGGTCTTGAATAGACTGCTGCCAGACGTGGTTCAAGCACCTACTTTAAACATCTTCAAGAGACATTTGGATGTTTATCTTGCTGGGATCCTATGACCCTTGATGGTTTCCTGCCCCTAGAGCAGGGGGCTGGACTCAAAAATCTTCCAAGGTCCCTTCCAGCCCTAATGTCTATGAAATCTATTAAATCAATATCATGTGGAGATGTGTTTTTTTAATATTCTGCTAGTTTTTTAAATTACCCAGGTTACTTAAGAGTACAAGTGACCTTTAAAATCCTGAGAGACAGGATTTAGGAAAGTGACCAGGTAAGATGAGCAGAAAGCTTACCAACTGAGTGTTTATATTTTTCCAAGATAGCTTGGCAAATTCACATTTATTTGTATGAATTGAAATAATACTCTTTGTTTGTTTTAGTATCTCAAAATGAGCTAAAAAACCTGTTATATAAAGTTAAATGTTTTACAAAAGGGACTGTTTATAAATTCAGAAGAAAAATGAAAATACTCTGAAATACTCTATCTGCTACTCCTAATGTTTCTTCCATATTTACGCTATAATTTTCTTCCTCAGTATCTGTTTAAGCTAATTGAGAGCTTGTCTGGCTTCCAATATCAGTGACCCTTGCACTGAGAAGAACCAGGTCATCTTATTTTTTTCTTTTTGAAAGGTGATGGATCATGAGCCCTATAAATTGCTGTTGGATAACTATTCAAAATTTATGTATATTATAGTTGCTAGTACACGTTTCATAATACTACTCGGCCAGTGACCATGCATTATTTACTCACAGGTGAAAAAGTACTGAAGACTCCAACCCCACTTGTTTAAGTGAATTAACTTAGATTGGGCCCACCATTTTTGGCCCAATTGTTAATACCCCTCCCCCACACCAACATCGGCACAGATAGGCATTTAGGTTGACGTAACCCTAGTTAGGTTGCTCTAAATGTAGCATTTGCATATACTGTAATCTCTCTTGAGACTTCCTTGATACCATGTGATGAAAGGCCAGACACATCTTTTCAGAGAAAGTATTTTCTGAGACACCTTCTTTCCTTTCTTCATATAATGACTTCATATAAAAATTATATTTCTGTGTGCACAGCTGAATGTTTTCAGGTTTATAGTTCAATATACTGTCCTCACATAGGTAACCATCGAGAGAAAAGACATTGTTATTGATTTGTCACAACTCACTTATTGTACAACACTGTGTGTACTTAGTATGCTACATAAATAATAAAATTACTTTATGGGAGAGAAAATAAGTTTTGGGGTTTTTTCCTCTGCCCTTTAATGGTGTTAATCTATCTAGCATAATAATAGCATAAAATAAAATATGTACAAAAATACAATAATTAAATTTCCAAAAGTGTTTGAGGGCTTGTGTATAGCACAGTAGCATATCCTGGTCAGGCCTTTTCCATGCATACTGCACTATCTGAATCTCCACATACACTCCAAACCCAGACTAAGCTAGTGAGACCACTCCAAGTTCATGTATGTGACTCTTAGAAGCATCAGAGACAAAGGTCTTAAGAGCAGCCATAGGGGGAAGCATCAGAGCTTCTTTGTATTTCCAGATTTGGAGTATGCATAGATTCATAGACATTTGGGTAAGAAGGGACCCTAGTAGAAGGGTAAGAAGACGTTTGGGTAAGAAGGGACCCTAGTAGATCATCAAGTCAGACCCCCTGCCCTGGGCAAGAAAGAGCACTGGGGTCAGATGACCCCAGCCAGGTGCATGTCTAGACTCCTCCTAAAGATCCCCAAGGTAGGGGAGAGCACCACCTCTCATATTTGGGAATGGTCCAATAAGAGCATGCCAATGTCATAGGGGAGGCAAGCTTAGAAATGTAAGAGTTTAAGGCCTGTTCATTTGCAATGTGCTCTATGTTCTTAAGTGCTTAGGTCATTGTTGAAAAAAGAACTTTGGCCCTGAAGTCACTTAGATACTTTTGAAAATTTTAGCCTTTAGCCTTTAAGTTATGACAATCTATCTATGTTTTTCTGTTTTAAAATATCAAGGTATTTCATACATCTAAAACCTGTGTTGATTTGATTTGATTTGATTTGATGTGATAGTTTTGTTCATGGTGAACTTGAAGAGAAATTTAGTGCCTGCTAGCAAATGCTCAACACTGGTTAATTTGTTTTGATGACAAACCTACTGAGTTTCCAGTTTATTATTTGCAGTGTTCACTGTCTGTTTCAGTTCAATAACTGAGCAAGGGGTTAAAATGAGGCTGTAGTAAACTGTACACTTACCTTGAACACTTTTTTTTCTTTAGCCATTGTACTGTCTATGTCATCTTTATGTATAGCTGTGTACTTAGAAGAAATTAAACACTCTGGAGGAAAAATGTTCTTTCATGTTTCCTTACATTCTCAGAAAATGTCACACATTAGAATGAAAGTGTAAATATTATGCTATGGCTTGGGGGTCTGGCTGTCTATACCATTAATGCCTGGCTGTCAATACAATTTATTCCTCAATGTTTGAATTGCTTATTTTGAAATTAAAAGCAAAACATCCTTTTTTTCTTACAAGATGGAATGGACACATTCCAGATTTGTACTGTCAGCTAGGAGTTTTGTGCTTGAGGCTACCAATGACTTCCAGAGCCACATCCAAACTGCTCCAGAATTCAGCAGTTTTTAATGTCTAGGCTCACTTCTACTTATAAACCTGTATTTATTATATTGCTGAAGCTCAAATGACTGTTAAAGTATGCTTGTGTCTGTAGATATTTGGTGTTTCTAGATTTTG